>NC_069505.1:495314517-495487017 GCF_027579735.1 Bombina bombina | reverse complement strand
CCTTTCAGTGGCTGCATTGGTTGGAGTTATAATTGGTTTTCCTCTGTAGTTGTAAGTGCTCCAGCCCCAAACACATATCACATGACTCTGCATGCCAGCCCATGCTGTAAGTGCCTATATATTTGACACTAAGAGTAACACATACTTAGTTTACCTCTCTCACTCATGTTTGTGGTTTTGTACATAGATTTCCGTTCTTCCTGCTCTACACTATATATGACCTAGGATGCAGTCAGAATGAAATGTAGGGGCCTATTTAACAAAGGTCTGTCGGACCTGATCCGACAGTGCGGATCAGGTCCGACAGACCTCGCTGAATGCGGAGAGCAATACACTCTCTGTATTCAGCATTGCAACGCGGCCCCCTGCAGATTTGCGGCCGCCAGCAGGGGGGTGTCAATAAACCTGATCGTACCTGATCGGGTTGAAATGCAGCGTTGTCTGTCAGAGCAGACGGACAGGTTATGGAGAAGCGGTCTTTATACCGCTGCTTCATAACTGTTTTTTCTGGCAAACCTGCAGGCTCGCCAGAAACACGGGCCCTTAAGCTCCGTCCGGAGCTTGATAAATGGGCCCTGTAGGGTGCAGTTAGAATGAAATGTAGGATACACTAAGAACGGCACGTAGGATACAGTCAGAATATTGAGGAGCTACTTACACAACGTTACGAACCAGATAACAAATATAAATGTAAATATATACCAAACTCAGGAGCTCAATGTTATGAAATGTGGCTATTCAATTTCTAAAACCCTGATGTAACATAAATATAGAAATACATAAGCACACACTGTGCCTAGAACAGATGATCCCTGTAAAATAGCAGCAGACAGGTATTGATCGCCACTATGAAGATCACCAGAGCTCTCCTGCCTCACTCAGCAGCCAATAGCAGCTGCCCCAACTCTGCCCCCCTGCTGGTCAGTAAAAAAAAGCAGAGGCTCCCAGTAAAAAGGGGACCAAACTCACTTTACCCTCCTCCACCAGCTGCATGCCAGCCATCCTTGAGAAGGTATAGAGCAAGTGAATACTTTTTGCTGTTACCAGGAATGTCAACTGTGATATGCAACAGGGACCCCTGCTAGAGAGGAGACGGAACTGCAGCTGATTTTGTGGAAGATCAAGTTGGTTCTTGTTATTTACATACTGGAACAAGGGACAGGAAACAAATTTGAGCAAATGCAGGATAATACAGGACAGTTTTCCTTATCCCTTTAAAAAATTAGGGACAGACTGGCCAAAATGTGTGTATGTGAGAGTCTGCATCTATGTACAAGTACAAAATTATATAAATCTTATTTATATAATTTATTCATGTCTATTTTGTGCAGCTACATTATTACCATATACAGGTAGCCCTCAGTTTACGCCGGGGTTAGGTTCCAGAAGGAATGGTTGTAAATCGAAACCGTTGTAAATTGAAACCCAGTTTATAATGTAAGTCAATGGGAAGTGAGGGAGTTAGGTTCCAGGCCCCTCTCAAAATTGTCATAAGTAACACCTAATACATTATTTTTAAAGCTTTGAAATGAAGACTTTAAATGCTAAACAGCATTATAAACCTAATAATATAATCACACAACACATAATATATAATTAAACTAAGTTAAATGAACAAAAACATTTGCTAAACAGCATTATAAACCTAATAAAATAATCACACAACACAGACTTCACTTGCATTTTTCTGCAAACAGTTCTTTCTATGCATTTCAATCTGGACTGATTTATAGACAGGAAGATCTTGTTCCTTTGAAATCTGCTCAATAGCTCAGGTTTGGTTAAACTGATTAGTTTCAGCTTGCTTGGCTTTGCTGCAACACAAGCAGACAGCTCCACCTACCGGCTATTTTAATAAATGCACTGCTTCTCAATGCTTTTCAATAGCAGTCACATGACTGAAAAAAAGTTTGTTATTCTGAAACGGTGTAAATTGAAACGTTGTAAAACGAGGGCCACCTGTATCTGTTTATATAATATTAAACATATATATGCCACAGTAAAACATTTATGTTATGCAGTCTAAAGCAGGTTACACTTTCACCTAGATTCACTAATGTTTGTGAGACAAGATCATTTTTTAAATTCTTTTTTAGCGTTTTGTTAGCTTGTGTTCCTTCTATTACCATCTATAACGTGCTCAGTACATGATATTTCTCAACCAATCATGAACTGTTATCAACGCATTAAAAAAGCCAAGTACAACTTCCACAGATAGGAATCACATTTGCGGCACAGTTTATGTAAATCTTTGCATTTGTAAAATATTTACATGTCTGTTTGTTACCGCAAAGTAGTCTCACTGGGTAGAACATATAGGGTTGCCAGCTGTCTTCCACAAAAATACCGGACAATTTGTAGATGACTGAGCACAATGGTAAATGGGATCATACAATGACCCCCTCAGAAGCTGTACTTTAGCCAACATGCGTGATTTCACCATATATATATTTCATAACTTGGCAGTCATTTTACCCCTTGGCTGTGAATAACATATAGACATTAAAAGTTTTTTAAATGTTACCCCCTTGATGTCTCCTCAATTCTTTCTGCTCCATACTTGTAATGCTTTGATTAATATAAAGTCTTTTACATTTAGCTAACACTTACGGACTTTAAAAAAAATGACATTTATGTGTCCAATATTTTTGTGAAGATTTTACTGGACGGGCAACTAAAAGACTGGACTGTCTGGTTGAATACTGGAACCTGGCAACCCTAATGAACATAATGGGGAACATTTATCATGGTGCGGACAGACATGATCCGCTATAGCTGTCGGCATTTATCATTCTTGTGAACTGCTGGTGCAATACCGCCCCCTGCAGATTCACGGCCAATCGCCAGCTATCAGGGGGTGTCAATCAACCCGATCGTATTTGATTGCTGATTGCTGAGGTGGCGAACGAGTTAAGGAGCAGCGGTCTTAGGACCACTGCTTCTTAACTTCCGCTTCAGGCGGAACTGAAGTGGAGTGGGTCGGAAGCAACATCCACTGAGTCATAAATTGACCCCAAGATGTCTTCAGGGGCTGGCCATGGGCAGTCTGGGACATTCTAGAGGTGTAGTCAGGATTTTTCACCTTTATCTCAGCCTGGCATGAGCATGGAATTCATAAAGACTTAGGGGCCTATTTATTATGGTGCGAGCGGACATGATCAGATATAGCGGCTCATGTCCGCTGCACATCGATAAATGCAGACAGCATACGCTGTTGGCATTTATCATTGCACAAGCAATTCTTGTGAACTGCTGGTGCAATGCTGCCCCCTGCAGATTAGCGGCCAATCGGCCGCTAGCAGGAGGTGTCAATCAACCCGAACGTATTTGATCAGGTTGATTTCTGTCCGCCACCTCAGAGCACGGCTTGCCGGAAACACGGGGCATCAAGCTCCATACGGAGCTTGATAAATATGCCCCATATTATTTTGGGAATATAAGGAGCCTCTGGTCAAATGCTGTCTGTTAGGTCAAATGATTACTTGTATCAATATTGTTTTTTTCCAACCCCATTACAGGAGAACAACCTCAACACAGAATTTCACCATAAAAATCTCTTTGTTAGCGAAATGAATCTTTTTTTGCCGGAACAGAAACCACAAGTATGACTTTACGACACAGCAATCACGTTTTTCTCAAGTGTCCAGACATTAGATGTGTCAGCCAATAAGATTTATTGTGGTGCTTATTGCAGCAGGCTGATTTGTTTATTTTTGTTTGATATTTTGTAGAAAAGAACCAAGAGGAGATTGACCAGGTTAATGGAGATGGACAATCTCCTTCACTTGAGTATAGGTCTAAAATGCCATACACATATGCAGTTGACCATGCTTGTGTTGTTATTAACTTAGGGCACAACAGTGATCCATCTATTGAGATCTGTGTTGAAGGATCCTGAACATTTTAAGAATCCAAACGTTTTTGATACAGGGCACTTCTTGGTGAGAGGGACAGCTTGAAGAAGAAAGAAGCCTTCATGCCACTTTCTGCAGGAAGATCTGAATCTTTGAGAGAGAAGATTTAACATTAACTATAGATATAATACATTGAGATATTCCTTATCAAAGCATGTCATATGTATATCTACACATCATACCTTATGTCTTATAATTGAACATTTAAAACATTTTTAATTTCAGTTTTGTTAGCTAATTGATATGTTAAAGCTTAATCACTGGGATGTTTTTGATGCCAACATTTGAATAGGATGCCCACTATGGCAATTCTCTAGCCACTTTTCCAAGGAAGCAGATTTGCCTTGGTGAAGGAATGGCTTGAATGGAGATATTCCTCTTTTTAACCTCAATTCTGCAGAGTTCGAACCTGAAATCAGAAGAAGAGCCGCAGAACATTGATATATTGCCCCTGTAATTTATCTTGTCTCACGGTTGAGTCGTACTATTTTTTAAAGCTGACAAAGTTGTCTCATTTTTATGTTCTTTTATTTCTATTTAAAGGGGCATAAGGATAGAGACAAAATATAATATGCACTTTAATTACTTTACCTGCAAATTTATACTGCAGTGCCTCGCCATTAACCATTTCTTTTAAGTTTCCGAATTGTAAAGCTCTAACTCCCCCCACATATTTCCTTCTATGGCTGTATCTTTATCTATTGTTGTTTTGGTAGAATGCAAAAGTGAATAGGGATTATCTGCTGGAGCATGCCTAGAAGCTGTGAACTCAGTAGAAATACAATGCCTGTGTCTAAACACTGATAAGGGGGGTGGAGTAGACTGCTTCAGACATTCTGGCTATTCAAGTATTTTTGCTTATTTTTGAAAATTATTTAAAAATAGTTGGCAGCAATTTTTAAACATTTTTTTTATTCAAACTATTTTTAATTAATTAGCCCTTTTAGAATATGCACAGATCTCAACCTGTTTTATGGCACTTTAACTTTATAGAGGGAGCTTTTTTCTGTAAGGAAGTGTTTTTGTTTTCTCAACAAGCTTTATTTGTGTAATAAACATACACTCAAATAAAAATGCAGAACAGACGCACCTCCAACAGCGATATATAAGCTGATTTATATTTTTTGTTGGTATAAGCACAGCATAATAAATAAAACATTTCCCTAACAGCAACAAATAGGCCAAAACCAACAATAAAATGAGTTGCTGTTAGAACATGACATAATAAAGTTCAATAAAACATACAAAACTAAATAAACAACACAAAATATCTAACTACCACTTAACACTTTAAAGGGATACTAAACCAAAAAATATATTTAATGGTTCAGATAGAGCAAACAATTTTAAGAAACTTTCTAATTTACTCCTATTATCAATTTTTCTTCGTTCTCTTTCTAGCTAAGAGAACAAAGAGAATGTAAAGGGATGTAAAGCTTAGGAGCTAGCCCATTCTTGGTTCAGAACCTGGGTTATGCTTGCTTATTGGTTTGCTAAATGTAGCCACCAAGCAAGCGCTATCCAGGGTACTGAACCTAAAATCGGCCAGCTCCTAAGCTTTAGATTCCTTCTTTTTAAATAAAGATAGCAAGAGAACAAAGAAAAATTGATAATAGGAGTAAATTAGAAAGTTGCTTAAAATTGCTGCTCTATCTGAATTGTGAAAGAAAAAAATTGGGTTTAGTGTCCCTTTAACCCTTTAAGGACCACAGCACTTTTCAATTTTCTGACTGTTTGGGACCAAGGCTATTTTTACATTTCTGCTGTGTTTGTGTAGCTGTAATTTTCCTCTTACTCATTTACTGTACCCACACATATTATATACCGTTTTTCTTGCCATTAAATGGACTTTCTAAACATACCATTATTTTCATCATATCTTATCATTTACTATAAAAAATATATATAAAATATGATAAAAATGGGAAAAAAACACACTTTTTCTAATTTTGACCCCAAAAAATCTGTTACACATCTACAATCACCAAAAAACACCCATGCTAAATAGTTTCTAAATTTTGTCCTGAGTTTAGAAATACCCAATGTTTACATGTTCTTTGCTTTTTTTTGCAAGTTATAGGGCAATAAATACAAGTAGCACTTCGCTATTTCCAAACCACTTTTTTTTTCAAAATTAGCGCTAGTTACATTAGGACACTGATATCTGTCTGGAATCCATGAATATCCCTTGACATGTATATATTTTTTTTAGAAGACAACCCAAAGTATTGGTCTAGGTTCATTTTGGTATATTTCATGCCACCATTTCAGCGCCAAATGCGATCAAATAAAAAAAAAAGTAAAATTTTTCACAAACTTTAGGTTTCACACTGAAATTATTTACAAACAGCTTGTGCAAATATGGCACAAATGGTTGTAAATGCTTCTTTGGGAATCCCCTTTGTTCAGAAATAGCAGACATATATGGCTTTGGCGTCGCTTTTTGGTAATTAGAAGGCCGCTAAATGCCACTGAGCACCACACGTGTATTATGCCCAGCAGTGAAGGGGTTAATTAAATAGCATGTAGGGAGCTTGCAGGGTTAATTTTAGCTTTAGTGTAGAGATCAGCCTCCCACCTGACACATCCCACCCCCTGATCCCTCCCAAACAGCTCTCTTCCCTCCCCCACCCCACAATTGTCCCCGCCATCTTAAGTACTGGAAGAAAGTGCCAGTATTAAAATAGTATTAAAAGTGCCAGTATTAAAATAAAAGGCTTTTTTTAATTTTAAAATATATATATATATATATATATATATATATTCTGCTGTATAGGATCCCCCCCTTAGCCCCCAACCTCTCTGATCCCCCCCCCAAACAGCTCTCTAACCCTCCCCCTCTACCTTATTGTCCGCCATCTTGGGTACTGGCAGCTGTCTGCCAGTACCCAGTTTGCCAAACAAGTTGGTATTTTTTATTTATTTTTTAATATAAAAGCTATTTTTCTGTAGTGTAGCTGCCCCCCTCAATAAACTACCCCCACCCCTCCCAGACCCCGTAGATGTAATTCCCCCCTCCTCTCTCCCTCCTTCGCTTTACACACTAGTCTCATAGTGTAGTGTTCCCACCCGCTCCCGCCCCTGTGCGTGCTCGCCCCGCCCCCCGGCACATGCGCGCTCCCGGCACTCCCACACAGGATCCCACCTCCCTCTGACGAAGATCCACCATCAATGGCCGCCCACCTGCCTCCCTGCAATGGCTCCCACCCACCAACGATTGGCACATCGATGGTCGATGCAGAGAGGGCCACAGAGTGGCTCTCTCTGCATCAAATGCCTAAAAAATGTTATTGCAGGATGCCTCAATATCTAGGCATCACTGCAATAACATGAAAACGGCTGGAAGCGATCAGGATCGCTTCCACTGCTTGAAACCCCTGACGATGTACAGGGTACGTCATTGGTCGTTAACGACCGTTTTTGTACGTCATTGGTAGTTAAGGGGTTAAAGGGATATAAAACCGCCAAAATTATTTCTTGATTCAGATAGAACATTTTAAAAAACTTTCCAGTTTACTTCTATTATCTCATTTGCTTTGTTCTCTTGGTATCCTTTGTTGAAAAGCATAACTAGATAGGCTCAGGAGCTGGGAGATAGGTGATGATTGGTGGCTGCACACATATACATATATAATTGGCCTACTAATGAGTTTAGCTTCCTCCCAGTAGTGCATTGCTGCTCCTTCAATAAAGGATACCAAAAGAATGAAGTGAACTTGATAATAGAAGTAAATTGGATAGTTGTTTCTTCTCTCCTAATTGTAAAAGACAAATTTTGGGTTTTACGTCTCTTTAAAAAGGAAAAGGCAAAACGTTTCTCAGTGAAGTCTCCATGAAGGTATTTTTTTTTATGGTGGGATCCTTCACAGTGGACAGTGGTTACAAGATAGGTGCAGCTCCACTGATTATACTGAAGAATGACTTGACTCACCAACGTGACTAGGGGCGGGTACAAATCTTTATAAACTATAAAATGTTAAATTAAAAGTCCCCCCCCATGAGATTAGTTTCATAAATGGGTTTTACTAAATTTATGCCAACGTAATAAATCAAACAATACACAGTGCATCACTTTTATAAATAAAATAATGTTTCTAAATATATCATGAAATGTTCTTTTTCACATGACCTAACTAGACACGAATAATTCCTTGTCATAAACTCCTTAGACAGTTAATAAATCTCTGAAGTTCCACATTTTCATTTATTGTGCTAAAAATGCATATTGTAAACAAATATATGACGGGCAAACCTACCCATGGACCCCTGACAAACTACATTTTTCTGTGTTTGTTCCACTCCTGCAGTGAGGGTGGAGTATCTCCATCATACTTAAAGGGATAGCAAGTGCAGTCTTTCAACAGATTAACATATCAGCAGAGTCTAAACATTATTAGAAATGATTAATACCTTGCTTGCTTCCATTGTTTATCAATGGTTAAACTTTCCCCACCAATTTCCTTATTAGTCACTGCTATCAAGATTGCAGTGACTAGAGTAACATGACCTTTTATGTCGTCAAGCTCCGGCCCCTTAAATCAACAAAACACCCTCATACCATCCTTCCAACAACCACCCTCATAAATAACAGACAACAGACTTAGCTTTGGTACAAATTGGCCGCAGCCCTTTATTCAATAAAACTTTAATAACTTGATAAATAAAGGTGCAAATAACTGTAAACATTTTACACATCAAACAACAGCGGTGCTAGTCCTTCCTGATTTCCATATCTTTTAACTATGACCGTAACTCCTTTTACTGGACCCAACCGTGAAAGTGGTTGGGCCCGTCAGCGATCATCCATATAAGTTTCTAAGGAACCCCGTGCCCTTAGAAACCCCCATCTTGAATTCCCCCATGGGAATGCAAAATACCACCACACTTAACCATTGGCCATAGTTTTCCTGTAATTTAAGGGCTAGCACCCCCGCCTTCCAACTGCGACAGAAACCTAAAATGACAAATAAAAACACACCTCTCACACAAATATAAGGGACGGGTGGGAGGGAGATGTTTTCTCTACTCCTACAATAACAATCTGCTGGTTTTCCCGCTCAGCCCACCTCTTTAACACTTTGCCTCCAGCTCCTCCTATAGCACCTCCTACCCCATACAGGGCCTCTTCCTCCTGAGGTCAAAGCTCCCTCTGTCTATGCCCTGCAGCCTCCAGGAGCCACTTGCATTGTTTTGCAGTTCCTAATCTGATCATCTCTGCCAAGGCCAATTAAGGACGTATATGTAGCAGGTAAGGCTTGTTAAAGGGCCATGATACCCAAATGTTTAAACACATGAAAGTGATGCAGCATAACTGTAAACAGTTGACAAGAAAATATCACCTGAACATCTCTATGTAAAAAAGAAAGATATTTTATCTCAAAATGTTCTAAGTATTCACACCCCATTGTAAAGGACTTTAAGCAGCAAAACAGTATGTCTGTCCCGGGACAGGCAAGGGACTGAGCTTAGTGCACACTCATGTTATTTCCCTATTCAGTTTAAGGAAGTTTGCCATGAAATCTCATGCGAGTTAAGTGAAATCTCATGAGATCACAGTAAAAGAGTTCAAGACCTGATGCTGATTGGCTGCAGCTCATTTCTTCATTTTTTTTTTTTTAATTTTTTTTTTAACTGCATCTGGACAGTAACTGAGGTATAACTTTTACACAGCACTTACTCTGGTGAGCTGAGGAAATTGTGAGGTAAAATATCTTCCTTTTTTACATAGAGATGCTCAGGTGATATTTTCCGGTCAGCTTTTTACAGTTATACTGCATCAGTTTCAAGTGATTTAGCATATGAGTATTATGTCCCTTTAAGTCTGCAGTGAGCCCTTACACTTCTCAGAAATGGAAAACTCAGCATTTTGGGCCCGATAATCTAAAGGTCTCTGGGCTGGCGAGATTATTAAAGAATGCTCGTCAGTACTTCTATTTCCATGGTAGAATTATATAAAGCTACTTTTTCGCTAAGAGGCGTTCACTGCATTTTTGTATGGGTAGGAGATGCAGATATTACAGGCTCACAATAAAATTTGCATTATAAAAATGTTGCAAAACGAATAATTGAACCATTCACAGAAAAATATGCAGAAAAAATATAATAATAATAATAAATATATATATATATATATATATATATATATATATATATATGAGTACATGTTTGTGTGTGTTTTACAATTAGAGTTTTTAATGTAATTTACTGATAGGTATACATTGGTATTAATATCTGTATTGGTTTTGCAACTGTCAATCAGATTAGATTTTTTTATCAATATATAAAAAAAATATATATATCCTTTGCCGGATTAAAATACATAGGGGTTATTCCAATCTTTTTGATCATGCTTATCGGTTGTTTACAACACCTTATACATCTTTCTCGACAATGGAGCGAGAACAATGCAAGCAATAACACAATTTACGTATTGGAAAAACATTGGATCAGATCAGATATTGGAAAAGTCACCCATACGATGCATGGACAGCAATCACTATCCATCAGACTACAAGTAATCATAGTAACATAGGAGATGAGGTTGAAAGAAGACAGAATTCTATTGTGTTAAACCTATACAGATCCTACCTGATTCACAATAAAAGCTCCAAATGAGTTTAATTTAGTCCCATTAAAAGGTGACCCATTTAAAACCAAGCAATCATATCCCCGAATTCGGTTTTTAGCCAGAAATGTATCTAAACCATTTTTAAATGTATCTAAGGTATTGGCATTCACTACCTCCTCATGTAATGAGTTCCAGAATTTAATTGCTAGAGATTAAGGGGCCGAATTATCAAGCTCTGAATGTCCCTGTTTCCGTACGAGCCTTCAGGAAACAGCATACGATAGGGCTGATTGACACCCCCTGCTAGCGGCCAATTGTCTGCGAGTCTGCAGGGGTCGGCATTGCACAAGCAGTTCACAAGATTTGCTTGTGCAATGATAAATGCCGACAGCGTATGTTGTCGGCATTTATCGATGTGCAGTGGACATGATATGCTACATCGTATCATGTCCGCTCACGCTTTCATAAATCTCCTTTCCTCCAGCCTTACATTGTGACCTCTTACCCTAAACAATTTCCTTGGAATAAACAGAGATTCCCCAACTCTGTATATGGGCTCTGAATATATTTTATAAAGTAATTAAATAACCTCTTAAGTGCCTTTTTCTATAGAAAACAGACCCAGTTTGGCCAACCCCTCCAAATAATCTATTCTCCATATTAGTTTTGTCGCCGATCTCTGAACTTTTTCTAACTCTGCTATCTCTTTTTTTAAGATTGGTCCCCAGAACTTCACTCCATTTTCAAGGTGAGGTCTTATATAGTGGCATAATTATGCATTCCTCCCTTGCATCAATGCCTCTTTTAATCCATGCAGGTATCTTATTAGTCTTAGAAGCCACTGCCCTGCATTGTGCGCCTATTTTTAGCTTGTTATCTGTAAGTACGCCCAAATACCTTTCCTCCTCTGTCTTACTAAGTCTAGTCCCATTTAAATTGTCCAAATAAAGGAAATATTTTAAAATACAAAGAATCCCATGTAAATAATAGGTTGACTGATTATTTTTACGTCCAAAATCTAGAACCTTACATTTTCCAGTATTAAATCTCATTTTCCATTTAACAGCCCATTCTTCCAATTTTTGTAAATCCACTTACAAAGCAATTTCCTTCTGCACTGACCTAATGATCTTACACAAATTTGTATCATTTGCAAAACTAGAGATGTTGCTATGTAATCCTTGCTCCAAGTCATTAATAAAAATATTACAAATATCAACAACAAAATTGACAAATCGAACAGCCAAAGGCACTTGATAAATGCTCAACATCCACAAAAGCTAATGATCTCTGCCACCAGTCTGCACATGCTTGGACTAGAAAAACAATATGGCACTGCCCTTGCCAACAATGGCAACAGCTCTTCTTTATAAAGATTTAATCTCACCAAATATCAAACGATACTTAAGGTGTCAACATAAATTACATGAAAATAAAGCAAATTTCATAATAGAAGTTAATGGACATGATACCCAGAAATGTTATTTCAAGTTTAAGATAGAGCATACCGTTTTAAACAACTTCCCAGTTGACTTATCAAATTTGTTTCATTCTTTTGGTATCCCTTGTTGAAGGACCAATAATGCACTACTGGGAACTAATGAACACCACTAGTAAACCAATGACAAGAGGTCTATATGTGCAACCACCAATCAGTAGCTAGCTACGAGTAGTGCATTAATGCTCCTGAGCCTACCTTTTCAACAAAGTATAACAAGGGAATAATGTAAATTGTTGAAGTAAATTGGAAAGTTGTTTAGAGTTCCCTGCTCTATCTGCATTATAAAAGTTTAAGTTTATTGCCAACTTTTTTTCTCTCTTTGCTCCTGTAAGGTAGTACAGGGCATCAGGGAATTTTGTTTTGTTTTGCAAACTGCTTTCAATTAATAAAACTGCTCAAATTATTAAATTAATTATGCAATATAACAGGACAAGATGGACACTCCCTTGATGTTATTTTCAATTATATTGCAATCTCTCAAACTTCACAAATTCCCCTTTTCTTCTTTCTGATCATCATCTCCTCACTTGCAACATTACAGTACTCCCTACAACTCTCATTCCATCTACCCCACACACCAAGCTCCAAAGAAGCATTAAGTCACTAGATCAACATCTCTCAAACCTCTGCTCTCTTCCATCTCCTCCTTTTCCTGCCCTGACCAATTTATCCATCACTACAATTTCACTCTTACATCGGTCCTTGACTCATTCTCAGCCCTGGTCTACTCCTCTAACATGCTACCTAAACATATGTTCCTGCACTGCTGAGTGACATTGGAAAAATATCTCAGTGTTCAGCTGTCTTTCTAAACTACAAGTTCATCTTAAACTCATCTGATTCTGCCCTTCACCTCTCTGAGCAAGACCACTTCTCTACTCTTATATCTACTCTTTCTCGAAACCCAAAACATCTGTTCTCTACTTTCAATACCCTGTTATACCCATCCCCACCTCCTACTATAACTTCTCTCTCTACTCAAGTTTTTGCCAGCCACTTCAACAACAAAATTGATTCCATCAGAAATTAAATATTCTCTCAACATTCTACCAGTCTCCAACAGCTTGAAATCTTCCAAAACCCACAAATTCAGCTCTTTTGCCCATTACTGAGTAAGAAGTTTCTGCCCTTAGATTTCCTATTACCCTCATCTCTTAAACATGCACTAGTCACACATATCCTCAAAAAAAAAAAACAACCTTCCCTTGATCCAACCTCCCTATCCAACTACCGACATATTTCCCTACTCCCCCTTGCGTCAAAACTTCTGGAAATGCTAGTATATACATGTTTATCACATTTCCTCATATTAAACTCTCTCCTTGACCCACTGCAAACTGGATTTTGCCTACAACACTCCACAGAGACAACAATTGTTAAGTTTACTAATTAGCTACTGACAGCAAAACTGAAAGGCCACTTCTCTATGTTAATTCTTCTCGATCTGTCTGCTGCCTTTGATACCGTTGACCCCCTTCTTTTGCTCCAAACCCTCCATTCCTTCGGATTTTGCAACACTGCCCTCTCATGGTTCTCCTCCTACCTGTCTAACCGTACATTTATTTTAGCTTTCTCTGGTGTATCCTCTGCCTCTTTACCACTTTATGTTGGGGTGCCACAAGGCTCTGTCATTGATAAACCTTCTCTTCTCAATCTATACATCATCATTTTGTTCCTTAATAAAGTCCCACGGATTTCAATATCATTTGTATGCTGATGAAACCCAAATCATTATTTCTACAACTGATCTATCCCCTTCTTTGCTAACTTAAGTCACTAACTGTTTTTGTCATATTTCATCTTGGATATCCTCTCACTACCTTAAGCTTAATATCTCCAAAACTGCGCTCCTTATTACCCCCCCCCCCCCCTTCATCCAAAATTTCCATCCCCATCTTTCTATAACTGTTGATAATAACATCATTACTCTAACCCTGAATGCCCGATGTCTCGGGTTCACACTTAACTCTGATTTTTCTTTCACTCCCCAAATCCAGTTTTTGGCCAGCTCCTGCCATTTCCACCTTTAAAACATCTCCAAAAAGCACAACAACAATTTGAATCCACTCTCTAATCATTTCCCACCTTGATTATGGCAACTCCATTCTCTCTGGTCTCCCTAGCCGCCGTATATCTCCTTTACAATCCATAATGAATGCATCTACCAAGGCTGATCTTCCTTATATCAAACAGATTGGGGATCAAAATCTATTTGTAGTGAATGAATATTGGTGCCAATATATTAATATTGTTGCAAATATAAGTATCAATCACTTAATATAAAGAATCCCTCAATTCACATGTCTTCTGTGATGTTAGTACTGAACTAAGAAGTGATGTCCCTGAGTGATGGTCAGATGTATTGCAAGCAAATAACTTGCCAAGAAATTTTTTTTTCAAATCTGTTAATCTCTAAACTCTGTTTAATTCCTATTAAAGTTGATATATTCCTGGGTTTTTAATTGTATTGTCATTTCCATTATTTTAAACAATAGTCCAATACAAGTTATGTTTTAATTTATCCCACTTATCCGCTATCTTGTAACCCAGTTGACAATTCCACATTAGGGAATAAAAGTGCTATTTATGTGTACAACTCCTGGAGATTTTGATCCCCAATCTTTTTGTTCTAAGTTTACAAGTACACAGCACCTCACAGTGATACTCTAGTTATTTAGGTGGAATATAGGAGTTAATCTTCTTCCCCCAATTATTATTACTTACTGGTATCAATAATTATATTCCCTATTTACATTCAGTGGTGCCATTGGGCCCCTTGTTTTCTGATCTTCCTTATATGTCTATCTTCTTCTGCTGCCCCTCTCTGACAATCTCATCACTGGCTTCATCAGCCTCCAGAATTAAACACAAAATTCTGACTCTTACATTCAAGGCCCTCTCAAGGCTTTCCCGTCTTTTGTGTTATACAGGTAGAAACCCCTTTATACAAACTGCCTGGGACCGGAATAGGTTTGAATTTTGGAATATTTGTATATTTGCATCTGTAAAAGGGAAAGTTTGGAGAGGGGATGGAACCAAAGTGTAAACAACAATATCTTGTGTCATTTTGGCAACATTTAAATGTCATAATACAGCTTATCCATGCAACCAAAGGTAGTTTTATATAATTTTTAATACTTTTGTACACATAGTACCCTCAGAAAGATAGTAGAGTACTGTAATCAGAAATGTAATATTTGTTGCTTTAAGTAAATATAAACTATTATTTTTCATTTTAGAACACAAAAAAACAAACCAAAGATACAGGCAGAGAAGATTGTGACTTACTGGCGGGTAAAAAAAATAATTTTTAATCATTTTATTTATAAAAAAAAATGGAAAAGTCTGGATTTTGGAATAATTCTGGAGAAAGAAGCAAATGAGATAATAGCAGTAAATTGGAAAGGTGCTTAAAATGGCATGCTCTATCTGAATCATCAAAGTTTAATTTTGACTTTACTGTCTCCTTAATTGAAAATTTGATTAAAATTGTAAACACTGGATCTAGTATAAAAACATATGCAGTAATTCACTGATACGGCGCTAATACAGAGCTGAAATCCAACCTCCAAGGATTTTGAAACAGTTCTGTACTCCTCACGAGATTGTGAGAAAGGCGGCTTGCACCATTTTGTTATGCACAGTACAGTCTGTTAACACCATTGCTGTGCACTCAGTGTTGTAGTCTAGCAAAGTTTAATACAATAATTGTCACTGTTTTACAGGTACTGTACAGTTTTATTTTATACAGCACGGTATCTGTATACGATTCGTATATTGTACCTGCATAATTGAATACTGTTGTGTATTGTACTAGCGTTAAAGCTAATGCAAACCTAATATATGTTAATTCAAATGTATTTTCAAGTTTTTAAACTCACTGGCAAGTGAAAAGCTTTAAGTGCTTTAAGGCAGATTTTACTTTACTGTAGTGCTCTGGTCCCTAACCTGCTGTATTAGGCCTAGATTTAGAGTTCGGCGGTAAAAGGGCTGTTAACGCTCCGCGGGTTTTTTTCTGGCCGCACCATAAATTTAACTCTGGTATCGAGAGTTCAAACAAATGCTGCGTTAGGCTCCAAAAAAGGAGCGTAGAGCATTTTTACCGCAAATGCAACTCTCGATACCAGAGTTGCTTACGGACGCGGCCGGCATCAAAAACGTGCTCGTGCACGATTCTCCCATAGGAAACAATGGGGCTGTTTGAGCTGAAAAAAAACCTAACACCTGCAAAAAAGCAGCGTTCAGCTCCTAACGCAGCCCCATTGTTTCCTATGGGGAAACACCTCCTAAGTCTGCACCTAACACCCTAACATGTACCCCGAGTCTAAACACCCCTAACCTTACACTTATTAACCCCTAATCTGCCGCCCCCGCTATCGCTGACCCCTGCATTACACTTTTAACCCCTAATCTGCCGCTCCGTAAACCGCCGCCACCTACGTTATCCCTATGTACCCCTAATCTGCTGCCCTAACATCGCCGACCCCTATGTTATATTTATTAACCCCTAATCTGCCCCCCACAACGTCGCCGACACCTACCTACACTTATTAACCCCTAATCTGCCGAGCGGACCTGAGCGCTACTATAATAAAGTTATTAACCCCTAATCCGCCTCACTAACCCTATCATAAATAGTATTAACCCCTAATCTGCCCTCCCTAACATCGCCGACACCTACCTTCAATTATTAACCCCTAATCTGCCGACCGGAGCTCACCGCTATTCTAATAAATGTATTAACCCCTAAAGCTAAGTCTAACCCTAACACTAACACCCCCCTAAGTTAAATATAATTTTTATCTAACGAAATAAATTAACTCTTATTAAATAAATAATTCCTATTTAAAGCTAAATACTTACCTGTAAAATAAATCCTAATATAGCTACAATATAAATTATAATTATATTATACCTATTTTAGGATTAATATTTATTTTACAGGCAACTTTGTAATTATTTTAACCAGGTACAATAGCTATTAAATAGTTAAGAACTATTTAATAGTTACCTAGTTAAAATAATTACAAATTTACCTGTAAAATAAATCCTAACCTAAGATATAATTAAACCTAACACTACCCTATCAATAAAATAATTAAATAAACTACCTACAATTACCTACAATTAACCTAACACTACACTATCAATAAATTAATTAAACACAATTGCTACAAATAAATAAAATTAAATAAACTATCTAAAGTACAAAAAATAAAAAAGAACTAAGTTACAGAAAATAATAAAATATTTACAAACATAAGAAAAATATTACAACAATTTTAAACTAATTACACCTACTCTAAGCCCCCTAATAAAATAACAAAGCCCCCCAAAATAAAAAATTCCCTACCCTATTCTAAAATACAAATATTACAAGCTCTTTTACCTTACCAGCCCTGAACCGGGCCCTTTGCGGGGCATGCCCCAAGAATTTCAGCTCTTTTGCCTGTAAAAAAAAACATACTATACCCCCCCCCCAACATTACAACCCACCACCCACATACCCCTAATCTAACCCAAACCCCCCTTAAATAAACCTAACACTACCCCCCTGATGATCTTCCTACCTTGTCTTCACCATGCCAGGTTCACCGATCCGTCCTGGCTCCAAGATCTTCATCCAACCCAAGCGGGGGCTAGACATCCACTGAAGAAGTCCAGAAGAGGGTCCAAAGTCTTCCTCCTATCCGGCAAGAAGAGGACATCCGGACCGGCAAACATCTTCTCCAAGCGGCATCTTCTATCTTCTTCCATCCGATGACGACCGGCTCCATCTTGAAGACCTCCAGCGCGGATCCATCCTCTTCTTCCGACGACTAGACGACGAATGACGGTTCCTTTAAGGGACGTCATCCAAGATGGCGTCCCTCGAATTCCGATTGGCTGATAGGATTCTATCAGCCAATCGGAATTAAGGTAGGAATTTTCTGATTGGCTGATGGAATCAGCCAATCAGAATATAGTTCAATCCGATTGGCTGATCCAATCAGCCAATCAGATTGAGCTCGCATTCTATTGGCTGATCGGAACAGCCAATAGAATGCGAGCTCAATCTGATTGGCTGATTGGATCAGCCAATCGGATTGAACTATATTCTGATTGGCTGATTCCATCAGCCAATCAGAAAATTCCTACCTTAATTCCGATTGGCTGATAGAATCCTATCAGCCAATCGGAATTCGAGGGACGCCATCTTGGATGACGTCCCTTAAAGGAACCGTCATTCGTCGTCTAGTCGTCGGAAGAAGAGGATGGATCCGCGCTGGAGGTCTTCAAGATGGAGCCGGTCGTCATCGGATGGAAGAAGATAGAAGATGCCGCTTGGAGAAGATGTTTGCCGGTCCGGATGTCCTCTTCTTGCCGGATAGGAGGAAGACTTTGGACCCTCTTCTGGACTTCTTCAGTGGATGTCTAGCCCCCGCTTGGGTTGGATGAAGATCTTGGAGCCAGGACGGATCGGTGAACCTGGCATGGTGAAGACAAGGTAGGAAGATCATCAGGGGGGTAGTGTTAGGTTTATTTAAGGGGGGTTTGGGTTAGATTAGGGGTATGTGGGTGGTGGGTTGTAATGTTGGGGGGGGGTATAGTATGTTTTTTTTTACAGGCAAAAGAGCTGAAATTCTTGGGGCATGCCCCGCAAAGGGCCCTGTTCAGGGCTGGTAAGGTAAAAGAGCTTGTAATATTTGTATTTTAGAATAGGGTAGGGAATTTTTTATTTTGGGGGGCTTTGTTATTTTATTAGGGGGCTTAGAGTAGGTGTAATTAGTTTAAAATTGTTGTAATATTTTTCTTATGTTTGTAAATATTTTATTATTTTCTGTAACTTAGTTCTTTTTTATTTTTTGTACTTTAGATAGTTTATTTAATTTTATTTATTTGTAGCAATTGTGTTTAATTAATTTATTGATAGTGTAGTGTTAGGTTAATTGTAGGTAATTGTAGGTAGTTTATTTAATTATTTTATTGATAGGGTAGTGTTAGGTTTAATTATATCTTAGGTTAGGATTTATTTTACAGGTAAATTTGTAATTATTTTAACTAGGTAACTATTAAATAGTTCTTAACTATTTAATAGCTATTGTACCTGGTTAAAATAATTACAAAGTTGCCTGTAAAATAAATATTAATCCTAAAATAGGTATAATATAATTATAATTTATATTGTAGCTATATTAGGATTTATTTTACAGGTAAGTATTTAGCTTTAAATAGGAATTATTTATTTAATAAGAGTTAATTTATTTCGTTAGATAAAAATTATATTTAACTTAGGGGGGTGTTAGTGTTAGGGTTAGACTTAGCTTTAGGGGTTAATACATTTATTAGAATAGCGGTGAGCTCCGGTCGGCAGATTAGGGGTTAATAATTGAAGGTAGGTGTCGGCGATGTTAGGGAGGGCAGATTAGGGGTTAATACTATTTATGATAGGGTTAGTGAGGCGGATTAGGGGTTAATAACTTTATTATAGTAGCGCTCAGGTCCGCTCGGCAGATTAGGGGTTAATAAGTGTAGGTAGGTGTCGGCGACGTTGTGGGGGGCAGATTAGGGGTTAATAAATATAACATAGGGGTCGGCGATGTTAGGGCAGCAGATTAGGGGTACATAGGGATAACGTAGGTGGCGGCGATTTGCGGTCGGAAGATTAGGGGTTAATTATTTTAAGTAGCTTGCGGCGACGTTGTGGGGGGCAAGTTAGGGGTTAATAGATATAATACAGGGGTCGGCGGTGTTTGGGGCAGCAGATTAGGGGTACATAAGTATAACGTAGGTGGCGGTCGGCAGATTAGGGGTTAAAAATTTTAATCGAGTGGCGGCGATGTGGGGGGACCTCGGTTTAGGGGTACATAGGTAGTTTATGGGTGTTAGTGTACTTTAGGGTACAGTAGTTAAGAGCTTTATAAACCGGCGTTAGCCAGAAAGCTCTTAACTCCTGCTATTTTCAGGCGGCTGGAATCTTGTCGTTAGAGCTCTAACGCTCACTGCAGAAACGACTCTAAATACCAGCGTTAGAAAGATCCCATTGAAAAGATAGGCTACGCAAATGGCGTAGGGGGATCTGCGGTATGGAAAAGTCGCGGCTGAAAAGTGAGCGTTAGACCCTTTAATCACTGACTCCAAATACCAGCGGGCGCCCAAAACCAGCGTTAGGAGCCTCTAACGCTGGTTTTGACGGCTACCGCCGAACTCTAAATCTAGGCCTTATTAGTGAGGTATTCCTGTATATGAAAGTTACATTTCAGGATTCTGTTTTATACCAAAATCTCCTATTCCTTTGTTATTTTTTATTTTTTTTCTACTAGACTTGGCATGGGCGCCAGGATTCTATCTCCTGACCATATGATTTTACACAGACAACAATCTACCCTGAGATTATGTGATGTTCCTAGTTCTTAGAAGGGGTTCCCTAAGATTAAAAAAAAATGAATTATATCTGTGACAGTAATCCTCTCTGGGGACCCAGAAAATACCCTTGCACAAAACAAGGAGGAGGGATCTCAGGGAATTAGTTATGAGAGCAATGTAAACATGAGAAAAATATGTATCTGCTATATTACAAGAAAATATGAGAAAATATTAACGTAAAATAATAACTTTTTTTTTTAGATCACAAATGTATATAGAACAATATGTATTTAAAATAAATATAAACAAAGTATATGATTATATAGCCAGGGTTTATTTACAGTACAATATTATAAATAAATAAAAAATAAACAATCAAATTAGCATTTATGTTTTATAAATTATAAATAAATTCAGAAAATTGTCGGGATTGTATTCTACACCTGACTGTAGGAGTGAAAGTGATATATTAATAAGTAAGTTATGTTTAAATTGTATCCATACATATAGCAATCAAGAGCTGTATTATACATTCACATATATGCTGGCTGCACCCTAGATGTGGCTGCACTGTGGTCAATATGGAAAGTACTGTGTACAGCTATATAGTGGGCAAAGAGCAAACTCACCATATTTCTTTATGTATCCCTGATGTATTGCGGAGAAATCCATATTTCTTTGGATCTTCCATCAGAGAAAAAAGACAGATGGGTACATGGACAGGGAATGAGGCAGAATGTTTCTGATCTGATAATCCCTCTGAAAAAAACAGTGAAGCTCATCACTGTCAAAGCAGACTGCATCATAATAGCAGGACAGAGTACTGCACTTTTATCCTGGCAGAGACTGTGCCCACAAATATGTTACTGTTATTAGCACACTTTGCCCTTATCAGGGACTGAGACCATATCTCATTAGTAAATTTGGTCCTTGCAGGGACTGAGCACATACACATGTCACTGTCATTAGTACACTTTGGTCCTAGCAGGGACTGAGCACATAAACATGTCACTGTCATTAGTACACTTTGGTCCTAGCAGGGACTGAGCCTATAAACATGTCACTGTCATTAGTACATTTTAGTCCTAGCAGGGACTGAGCCTATAAACATGTCACTGTCATATGTACACTTTGGTCCTAGCAGAGACTGAGCCTATAAACATGTCACTGTCATTAGTACACTTTAGTCCTAGCAGGGACTGAGATTATAAACATGTCACTGTCATTACTACACTTTAGTCCTAGCAGAGACTGAGCCTATAAACATGTCACTGTCATTAGTACACTTTAGTCCTAGCAGAGACTGAGCACATAAACATGTCACTGTCATTAGTACACTTTAGTCCTAGCAGAGACTGAGCACATAAACATGTCGCTGTAATTAGTACACTTTGGTCCTAGCAGTGACTGAGCCTATAAATGTCACTGACATTAGTACATTTTAGTCCTAGCAGGGACTGAGCCCATAAACATGTCACTGTCATTAGTACACTTTAGTCCTAGCAGGGACTGAGCACATAAACATGTCACTGTCATTAGTACACTTTGGTCCTAGCAGGGACTGAGCCTATAAACATGTCACTGTCATTAGTACACTTTAGTCCTAGCAGGGACTGAGCCTATAAACATGTCACTGTCATATGTACACTTTGGTCCTAGCAGAGACTGAGCCTATAAACATGTCACTGTCATTAGTACACTTTAGTCCTAGCAGGGACTGAGATTATAAACATGTCACTGTCATTAGTACACTTTAGTCCTAGCAGGGACTGAGCACATAAACATGTCACTGTCATTAGTACACTTTAGTCCTAGCAGGGACTGAGCACATAAACATGTCACTGTCATTAGTACACTTTAGTCCTAGCAGGGACTGAGCACATAAACATGTCACTGTCATTACTACACTTTAGTCCTAGCAGAGACTGAGCTTATAAACATGTCACTGTCATTAGTACACTTTAGTCCTAGCAGAGACTGAGCACATAAACATGTCACTGTCATTAGTACACTTTAGTCCTAGCAGAGACTGAGCACATAAACATGTTGCTGTAATTAGTACACTTTGGTCCTAGCAGTGACTGAGCCTATAAACATGTCACTGTCATTAGTACACTTTGGTCCTAGCAGGGACTGAGCCTATAAACATGTCACTGTCATTAGTACACTTTAGTCCTAGCAGGGACTGAGCACATAAACATGTCACTGTCATTAGTACACTTTAGTCCTAGCAGAGACTGAGCTTATAAACATGTCACTGTCATTAGTACACTTTAGTCCTAGCAGAGACTGAGCACATAAACATGTCACTGTCATTAGTACACTTTAGTCCTAGCAGAGACTGAGCACATAAACATGTTGCTGTAATTAGTACACTTTGGTCCTAGCAGTGACTGAGCCTATAAACATGTCACTGTCATTAGTACACTTTGGTCCTAGCAGGGACTGAGCCTATAAACATGTCACTGTCATTAGTACACTTTAGTCCTAGCAGGGACTGAGCACATAAACATGTCACTGTAATTAGTGCACTTTATTCATAGCAGGGACTGAGCCCATAAACATGTCACTGTCATTAGTACACTTTGGTCCTAGCAGGGACCGAGCCTATAAACATGTCACTGTCATTAGTACACTTTAGTCCTAGCAGGGACTGAGCCTATAAACATGTCACTGTCATTAGTACACTTTAGTCCTAGCAGGGACTGAGCCCATAAACATGTCACTGTCATTAGTACACTTTGGTCCTAGCAGGGACCGAGCCTATAAACATGCCACTGTCATTAGTACACTTTAGTCCTAGCAGGGACTGAGCCTATAAACATGTCACTGTCATTAGTACACTTTAGTCCTAGCAGGGACTGAGCCCATAAACATGTCACTGTCATTAGTACACTTTGATTCTAGCAGGGACTGAGCACATAAACAAGTCACTGTCATTAGTACACTTTAGTCCTAGCAGGAACTGAGCACATAAACATGTTACTGTCATTAGTACACTTTAGTGCTAGCAGGTACTGAGCACATAAACATGTCACTGTCATTAGTATACTTTAGTCCTAGCAGGGACTGAGCACATAAACATGTTACTGTCATTAGTGCGCTTTAGTCCTAGCAGGGACTGAGCCCATAAACATGTCACTGTCATTAGAACACTTTGGTTCTAGCAGGGACTGAGCCCATAAACATATCACTGTCATTAGTACACTTTAGTCCTAGCAGGGACTGAGCTTATAAACATGTCACTGTCATTAGTACACTTTAGTCCTAGCAGGGACTAAGCCCATAAACATGTCACTGTCATTAGTACACTTTGGTCCTAGCAGAGACTGAGCACATAAACATGTCACTGTCATTACTACACTTTAGTCCTAGCAGTGACTGAGCCTATAAATGTCACTGACATTAGTACATTTTAGTCCTAGCAGGGACTGAGCCCATAAACATGTCACTGTCTTTAGTACACTTTAGTCCTAGCAGGGACTGAGCACATAAACATGTCACTGTCATTAGTACACTTTGGTCCTAGCAGGGACTGAGCCTATAAACATGTCACTGTCATATGTACACTTTGGTCCTAGCAGAGACTGAGCCTATAAACATGTCACTGTCATTAGTACACTTTAGTCCTAGCAGAGACTGAGCACATAAACATGTCACTGTCATTAGTACACTTTAGTCCTAGCAGAGACTGAGCACATAAACATGTCGCTGTAATTAGTACACTTTGGTCCTAGCAGTGACTGAGCCTATAAACATGTCACTGTCTTTAGTACACTTTAGTCCTAGCAGGGACTGAGCACATAAACATGTCACTGTCATTAGTACACTTTGGTCCTAGCAGGGACTGAGCCTATAAACATGTCACTGTCATTAGTACACTTTAGTCCTAGCAGGGACTGAGATTATAAACATGTCACTGTCATTACTACACTTTAGTCCTAGCAGAGACTGAGCCTATAGACATGTCACTGTCATTAGTACACTTTAGTCCTAGCAGAGACTGAGCACATAAACATGTCACTGTCATTAGTACACTTTAGTCCTAGCAGAGACTGAGCACATAAACATGTCGCTGTAATTAGTACACTTTGGTCCTAGCAGTGACTGAGCCTATAAACATGTCACTGTCATTAGTACACTTTGGTCCTAGCAGGGACTGAGCCTATAAACATGTCACTGTCATTAGTACACTTTAGTCCTAGCAGGGACTGAGCACATAAACATGTCACTGTAATTAGTGCACTTTATTCATAGCAGGGACTGAGCCCATAAACATGTCACTGTCATTAGTACACTTTGGTCCTAGCAGGGACCGAGCCTATAAACATGTCACTGTCATTAGTACACTTTAGTCCTAGCAGGGACTGAGCCTATAAACATGTCACTGTCATTAGTACACTTTAGTCCTAGCAGGGACTGAGCCCATAAACATGTCACTGTCATTAGTACACTTTGGTCCTAGCAGGGACCGAGCCTATAAACATGTCACTGTCATTAGTACACTTTAGTCCTAGCAGGGACTGAGCACATAAACATGTCACTGTCATTAGTACACTTTAGTCCTAGCAGGGACTGAGCACATAAACATGTCACTGTCATTAGTACACTTTAGTCCTAGCAGGGACTGAGCCTATAAACATGTCACTGTCATTAGTACACTTTAGTCCTAGCAGGGACTGAGCCCATAAACATGTCACTGTCATTAGTACACTTTGGTCCTAGCAGGGACCGAGCCTATAAACATGTCACTGTCATTAGTACACTTTAGTCCTAGCAGGAACTGAGCATATAAACATGCCACTGTCATTAGTACACTTTAGTCCTAGCAGGGACTGAGCCTATAAACATGTCACTGTCATTAGTACACTTTAGTCCTAGCAGGGACTGAGCCCATAAACATGTCACTGTCATTAGTACACTTTGATTCTAGCAGGGACTGAGCACATAAATAAGTCACTGTCATTAGTACACTTTAGTCCTAGCAGGAACTGAGCACATAAACATGTTACTGTCATTAGTACACTTTAGTGCTAGCAGGTACTGAGCACAAAAACATGTCACTGTCATTAGTATACTTTAGTCCTAGCAGGGACTGAGCACATAAACATGTTACTGTCATTAGTGCGCTTTAGTCCTAGCAGGGACTGAGCCCATAAACATGTCACTGTCATTAGTACACTTTGGTTCTAGCAGGGACTGAGCCCATAAACATATCACTGTCATTAGTACACTTTAGTCCTAGCAGGGAATGAGCTTATAAACATGTCACTGTCATTAGTACACTTTAGTCCTAGCAGGGACTAAGCCCATAAACATGTCACTGTCATTAGTACACTTTGGTCCTAGCAGGGACTGAGCCTATAAACATGTCACTGTCATTAGTACACTTTGGTCCTAGCAGGGACTGAGCCTATAAACATGTCACTGTCATTAGTACACTTTAGTCCTAGCAGGGACTGAGCCCATAAACATGTCACTGTCATTAGTACACTTTGATTCTAGCAGGGACTGAGCACATAAACAAGTCACTGTCATTAGTGCACTTTAGTCCTAGCAGGGACTGAGCCCATAAACATGTCACTGTCATTAGTACACTTTAAACCTAGCAGGGACTGAGCACATAAACATGTCACTGTCATTAATACACTTTGGTTCTAGCAGGAACTGAGCCTATAAACATGTCACTGTCATTAATACACTTTTTAGTCCTAGCAGGGACTGAGCCCATAAACATGTCACTGTCATTAGTACACTTTTTAGTCCTAGCAGGGACTAAACACATAAACATGTCACTGTCATTAGTGCACTTTATTCCTAGTAGGGACTGAGCCCATAAACATGTCACTGTCATTAGTACACTTTGGTCATAGCAGGGACTCAGCCCATAAACATGTCACTGTCATTAGTACACTTTAGTCCTAGCAGGGACTGAGCACATAAACATGTCACTGTCATTAATACACTTTGGTTCTAGCAGGAACTGAGCCTATAAACATGTCACTGTCATTAATACACTTTTTAGTACTAGCAGGGACTGAGCCCATAAACATGTCACTGTCATTAGTACACTTTTTAGTCCTAGCAGGGACTAAACACATAAACATGTCACTGTCATTAGTGCACTTTAGTCCTAGCAGGGACTGAGCCCATAAACATGTCACTGTCATTAGTATACTTTTTAGTCCTAGCAGGGACTGAGCCCATAAACATAGTCACTGTCATTAGTACACTTTAGTCCTAGCAGGGACTGAGCACACAAACATGACACTGTCATTAGTACACTTTAGTCCTAGCAGGCACTGAGCACATAAACATAATAATAATAATAATAATTTGTGATTTATATAGCGCTTTTGTCCCTGTGAGACTCAAAGCACTTTACAAATATACCAACATAAGACATAAAAGTTAGGAGTTTCTGAAGGTCAGATAAGCGGACTGAATGCCTGATGGAAGAGGTGGGTCTTTAGCTTTTTTTTAAAAGTCTGTAAGGACGGTGCCTCTCTGATTGCACACGGTAAAGAGTTCCAGAAAGTAGGGGCAGCGTGGCAGAATGCTCTGGAGCCTGAGTTTGTCCTTATTCTTGGCACTGAGAGGAGGGATGTGTTGGCTGACCTAAGTGAACGGGATGGGATGTAGGGTGTCAGGAGCTCTTTCAGGTACTGTGGGCCTTGGTTGTTTAAGGCTTTGAAGGTCAGCAGGCCAATTTTAAAATATGTTCGCCATTTAATTGGAAGCCAATGCAGGGAGTGGAGAACAGGTGTTATGTGGCAGGAGCGGGTTTGATTGGTCAATAGTTTGGCTGCTGCGTTTTGTACCATCTGAAGGCGATGAAGTTCTTTTTTTGGGAGGCCCAAGTAAAGTGCATTGCATTAATCTAGCCCAGAGGATACAAATGCGTGAATTAATGTTGGCATATCATCCGGTGGAATTAAGTGTTGTATCCTGGCTATGTTTTTCAGATGAAAGTAGGCAGATTTTATTACGGAGGAAATCTGCTGTTTAAAAGATAGTCCAGCGTCAATCAGCACTCCGAAGTTTTGTACCTTTGCTGATCTAACGAGTTCAGAGCCTCCAAGCTCCAGGCCAGTTGGGTGATCGTGGGATATTTTTGATGCCCCGGGTCCCCTCACCAAGAGTAACTCTGTTTTGTCCGGGATCACTTTGAGACAGCTAGCATTCATCCATTTGATGAGGTCTGTTAAGCAATTGTTTATGTGGCATGCTGGGTCTGTAGTATCTGGAGCAAAGGAGAAGTAGAGTTGTGTGTCATCAGCGTAACAATGAAACCTTAGGCCATGTCGGTTAATGATGTCCCTCAGTGGTAGTAAGTAAATTGCGAATAGCATGGGATACAGGATAGATCCTTGTGGAACTCCGCAGGCCAGTTCTGTTGGTGCTGATGAGCTTGATCCTGATATTACTCTCTGTGATCTATCAGTGAGGAAAGATTTAAACCAGTTAAGGACTGTGCCTCCTAGACCACAGATGTACTGCAAGCGCTCTATTAGTCACTGTCACTGTCATTAGTACACTTTAGTCCTAGCAGGGACTGAGCACATAAACATGTCACTGTCATTAGTACACTTTAGTCCTAGCAGAGACTGAGCACATAAACATGTCACTGTCATTAGTACACTTTAGTCCTAGCAGGGACTGAGCACATAAACATGTCACTGTCAGTAGTACACTTTAGTCCTAGCAGGGACTGAGCACATAAACATGTCACTGTCATTAGTACACTTTAGTCATAGCAGGGACTGAGTACATAAACAGGACACTGTCATCAGAACACTTTAGTCCTAGCAGGGACTGAGCCAATAAACATGTCAGTGTCATTAGTACACTTTGGCCCTAGCAGGGACTGAGCACACAAACATGACACTGTCATTAGTACAGTTTAGTCATAGCAGGGGCTGAGACAATAAACATGACACTGTCATTAGTACACTTTAGTCATAGCAGGGACTGAGTACATAAACAGGACACTGTCATCAGAACACTTTAGTCCTAGCAGGGACTGAGCCAATAAACATGTCAGTGTCATTAGTACACTTTGGCCCTAGCAGGGACTGAGCACACAAACATGACACTGTCATTAGTACAGTTTAGTCATAGCAGGGGCTGAGCCAATAAACATGCCACTGTCATTAGTGCACTTTGGCCCTAGCAGAGGCTGAGCACATAAACATGTCACTGTCATTAGTACACTTTGGCCTTAGCAGGGACTGAGCACACAAACATGACACTGTCATTAGTACACTTTAGTCCTAGCAGGGACTGAGCCAATAAACATGTCACTGTAATTAGTGCACTTTGGCCCTAGCAGAGGCTGAGCAAATAAACATGTCACTGTCATTAGTACACTTTGGCCCTAGCAGGGACTGAGCACATAAACATGTCACTGTCATTAGTACACTTTGGCCCTAGCAGGGACTGAGAACATAAACATGTCACTGTCATTAGTACACTTTGGTCCTAGCAGGGACTGAGCCTATAAACATGTCACTATCATTAGTACACTTCAGTTCCTGATTAATGATATATATGGCGTGCACTACAGAAAATATGCCTTAATATTATTTAAGTGTCACTGAGTTGGACACATTATAGTACATAGTGCAGCTAAATCACATCTTGATTTATCTAAACCCACCCTGTTGCTCTATTAACAAGGATGTTCTCTGGAAAGATTGCTGACCCAGCCCAGAATTGCGCCAGAGGATCAGACATGGACTTATGCAATTAAATATACAAATCCCTAAACATAAGATTGCATGAGGCCTTGGTAAATTGTTACATGATTATGGAAAACTGTGTTATTAAACATCTGTCCAGAGTATTGTGTCTATGTTACATTCCAGCCCAGAGATGGCCGAAGGATGATTTTATCTTAACCCCTTAACGAATGTAACAATAGCACAAGTCACATAGTGCAATCCCCATTGAAAGACCAGTGACATACAGGGTACGTTGCTGGTCCTTAAAGGGACAGTATACTGTAAAATTGTTGTTTCCAATTACTTTCTTTTGCCAGCTGCAGAGTAAAAAATGTATGAGAATTTGCTTTTTAAGGTTTATTTGTGTATATGAATTAGCTGATTTTGCACTTTGAAGCCACGACCTAATATAATGGGTTGAGCTTGTAGATATGACATCTCATTACTCACACATTGTGTACATATACATGCTTGTTTATCTTATATTTGTCCGTAAACCAAAGACCAATGGAAAATGAACATTTTATTACCTTGGGGTAGATTTAACAACTGTTGAGTGGACATGATTCTCTACAATCTCGCTAAATGCCGACAGCATATGCTGTCAGCATTTAACATTGCACAAGCATTTCTAGTGAAAGGCTTGTGCAATGCCGCCACTGCTCCCCGGCTGCCAATCGGCCGCTAGCAGGGGCCGTCAATAATCCAGATCGGATCAGGATGATTTCAGTCCGCTCCTTGGGGAATATTTATTATAGTGCGAGCGGACAGCATACGCTGTCGGCATTTATCATTGCATAAGCAGTTCTTGTGAACTGCTGGTGCAAAACTAACCCCTGCAGATTTGTGGCCAATCGGCTGCTAGCAGGGGGTGTCAATCAACCCGATCGCATTCGATTGGGTTGATTTCTGTCCGCGGCCTCAGAGCAGGCGGAAGAGATATGGAGCAGCAGTCTTTAGACCAATGCTTCATATCTGCTGTCCGTACGGAGCTTGGTAAATCGGCCCCCTGATCTCTTCTATACCCCACTGGGAGTGTAATTTCTTCAGCTGGTTGTGTTTACACAGCTTATCTATAGCTTGGACATAAGGCTAGAAACTTTCAGAATAGTTGGGGATACCACAGGCTAAATCAACTATTTCAACTGCCAACATAAGGGTAAAGGAAATACTTGTAAACAATTGAATACACTCCAGCAGGTAAAATGGATCATTGTGAAAAAATTAAAGGGGAGAACATTTTTGAGTAAACTGTCCCTTTGGTTAAAACTACCATAGAAAATTGTGTGTATTTTTAAAACAGATTATTTCTAGCAATGCGTGTGTGACATTTTAAAATGATGAAATAGTCCATTAGGTGCCTATGTAGCTGAGGACCCCTCCCTTGTTCCCCCCTCACTTCTACACAAAGTGGGAGGTTAATAAGATATAGTGCAGGGTTGTGCCTAACATCAAGATGTTTTCCTTAGAAACGGAATCCCTGAGCTGCGGGGGTGTGAGCCAATGACGTGAGTGTTACTGGGGGGATAATGCGCTGTATACATGTTTTGGAGTTGTTGTTGAGTATTAAAGGGAGGACAACATTTTTCTTGCCTGTGTTGTACTTTTACGGTGTATAAATGACATGGTGTAGTAGTGTGTGTGTGGGGGGGGGGGCTGGCACTGCTGCTGTCTGTGCTGTGTATATGTGACATGGTGTAGTAGCGTGTGAGGAGGGGCTGGCACTGCTGCACTCTGTGTATATGTGTCATGGTGTGGTAGTGTGTGTGAGAAGCACTCTTTGCTGTACCTGTGCTGTGTATATGTGTCATGGTGTAGTGTGTATGAGGGGGGCTGGTACTGCTTCTGTCTCTGCTGTGTATGGTGTAGTAGTGTGTATGAGGGGGGCTGGCACTGCTTCTGTCTGTGCTGTGTGTGGTGTAGTAGTGTGTGTGAGGAGGAGGCTGACACTGCTGCTGTCTGTGCTGTGTATGGTGTAGTAGTGTGTATGAGGGGGGCTGGCACTGCTTCTGTCTGTGCTGTGTACGGTGTAGTAGTGTGTGTGAGGGGGGCTGGCACTGCTTCTGTCTGTGCTGTGTATGGTGTAGTAGTGCGTGTGAGGGGGACTGGCACTGCTGCTGTCTGCTGTGTATATGTGACACATGGTGTAGTAGTGTGTGTGAGGAAGAGGCTGGCACTGTTGCTGTCTGTGCTGTGTATGGTGTAGTGTGTATGAGGGGGGCTGGCACTGCTTCTGTCTGTGCTGTGTATGGTGTAGTAGTGTGTGTGAGGAGGAGGCTGGCACTGCTGCTGTCTGTGCTGTACCTGTGCTGTGTATATGTGTCATGGTGTAGTGTGTATGAGGGGGCTGGCACTGCCTCTGTCTGTGCTGTGTATGGTGTAGTGTGTATGAGGGGGGCTGGCACTGCTTCTGTCTGTGCTGTGTATGGTGTAGTAGTGTGTGTGAGGAGGAGGCTGGCACTGCTGTCTGTGCTGTACCTGTGCTATGTATATGTGTCATGGTGTAGTGTGTATGAGGGGGCTGGCACTGCCTCTGTCTGTGCTGTGTATGGTGTAGTGTGTATGAGGGGGGCTGGCACTGCTTCTGTCTGTGCTGTGTATGGTGTAGTAGTGTGTGTGAGGAGGAGGCTGGCACTGCTGCTGTCTGTGCTGTACCTGTGCTGTGTATATGTGTCATAGTGTAGTGTGTATGAGGGGGCTGGCACTGCCTCTGTCTGTGCTGTGTATGGTGTAGTAGTGTGTGTGAGGAGGAGGCTGGCACTGCTGCTGTCTGTGCTGTACCTGTGCTGTGTATATGTGTCATGGTGTAGTTTGTATGAGGGGGCTGGCACTGCCTCTGTCTGTGCAGTGTATGGTGTAGTGTGTATGAGGGGGGCTGGCACTGCTTCTGTCTGTGCTGTGTATGGTGTAGTAGTGTGTGTGAGGAGGGGGCTGGCACTGCTGCTGTCTGTGCTGTGTATATGTGTATGGTGTAGTGTGTATGAGGGGGGCTGGCACTGCTGCTGCCTGTGCTGTTCCTATGCTGTGTATATGTGTCATGGTGTATCAGTGTGTAGGGGGGGGGCAGGTGTCACAGTGTGTGTCTGTACTGTGTGTGTTCTTTGTGTGCTACAAATAAACTCTGAGTGAGCGCCCCCAGTCTCTCATTCATGAACAAACATTAGGTCCCCTCCTCCCCCTTTATCTCTTGTTTTCAGACTCTAGTGGAATTTCTAGGTCAGAGCTCCCTCCGTCTTTCTGCCACTCTCACGCTCCCTCTAGCACCTCACGCTTGATGACTCCCCCTGCCCTGACTTGTGCTCTGTAGTTTAATATTTAGTCCCTCTCTGTTCTATTTTTTCCATTTCTAAAAGAACTTCTGAGATACAACAGAACTACCTGAGAGTTAAAGGGACAGTCAACATCAGAATTTTTGTTGTTTTAAAAGATAGATAATCCCTTTATTATCCATTCCCCAGTTTTGCACAACCAACACTCTTATATTAATACACTTTTTACCTCTGTGATTACCTGGTATCTAAGCCTCTGCAAACTGCCCCTTATTTCAGTTCTTTTGACAGACTTGCATTTTAGGCAATCAGTGCTGACTCCTAGGTAACTCCACGGGTGTGAGCACAATGCTATCTCTATGGCACACAACTAGCCCTGCCTAATATGAAGAACTATTAGAATGCACTGAGGCACTCATGAACTAACGCCCTCTATCTGTGAAAAATGTCACAATGCATTCAGATAAGAGGGGGCCTTCAAGGTCTAAGAAATTAGCATATGAGCCTCCTATGCTTAGCTTTCAACTAAGAATACCAAGAGAAGAAAGCAAAATTTATGATAAAATCTGAATCATGAAAGTTTATTTTTGACTAGACTGTCCCTTTAAAATACTCTGTGGCCAATCACATTGATACACCCTAGAGTGGTGATGCAATATAAGCGTCTGATTATCTAAAGGTCTCTGGGCTTACGGTATTTGCTAAGAAAACTTGCCAGTTCATAAACCCCCATTGAAGTTTTTTTAAGGCAGTGTTTACCTTGACCACAGTGTGTATTATTATCGCTAAGGGGTGTTCCCTGCATTTATGTTAATTATATGAAGTAGATGAATCGTGTTAAACAAATAAATTAATTATTGGAATAAAAGGACACAGTAAAAAAAGTTAAATCACATTAAAAATATTGATGAGATTTCTGCAAAAAATCTTATTTTATGGAAAAAATATAATTCGTATTTGAATGTTGCTGGAAAAAAACATATTTAATGCACACAGTTAAAATAAAAATAAAATTACGCTACACGTCCAAAAACCAGTGAAATTCGTATATAAGTACAAACAGGAGCCTTCCAGGGGCGTAGATGAAATTTTTCTCTCTTAGGTCTGGAGCTGATCTGTGGAGTGGTATATAACGCTCTCGCTCTAACTCCGCTTGAAGTAAGCATAAATACAATAAATATCTAGAATAAATAACCAGCCAACAAGTGTCAGGTTATTAATACTGATTAGCGCTCAGAAAATTAACCAGAGATCCGATCTGCACTAGGCAGTTTTTAGGGGTTAAAAGTGGCGGTTGTGGGGTGAAAAGTGCCTTTACAATACATTGCGGTCTGTGGGAACCGTGTGTTTCCTGTAAATATATAGGTATATGCTTATATACATATATATTTATGTGCTAATATGTGTATATATATATATATATATATATATATATATATATATACACATTTAATATATGCTGCCCATCGCTGCACGACTTACCCCCTTCACTGAAGACTTCCATTGAAGACTATGGAAGCGAACTCTTGTGAGTGTAATTCTCCCCAGCAATGCGAAGTCGCGTTCGCATTACACTCAACTTGTAATTACAGGGCACATTACTCAGTGGAGCGCAAATATTGCTTTCGCGAAAAAGCAATATTTTGCATTCTACTTGCAATCCTAAAACTGTATACTTATTTTGTCACTATTTAAACAACTAATGAAACACATCTACGTGTTATTCTCTTTCTTTTGAATCCATCATTCTATCTAACATTTGTTTAGTGTTAAATGTACCTTTAAAGGGACAGTAAACACAGGATTAGGAATGCATAGTAGACTAATTTTGGAGAATACTTTAATTATTTATTTTGCCTATTTTATGTAATGTACTTTTCTAATTCTCAAAGCTGAAAAAACACATTGCAGACGTATCAAGGCTAACCATGCTACATACGTATCCCCAATTGGATTTAACTGCTAAAAACTGTAAAACAATGTACTTTATTCCAAAACTTATGAATGGGGTTCACCTTGTCATCTACTGACTTAAGTCCAGTTGTCACCTCCAAATAAGGCAAAGATTTTTGCCATTGGAGAACAATTTCAACAAATGTTAAAGGAAAGGTCTAGTCAAAATTAAACTTTCATGATTCGAATAGAGCAGCAATTTTGATCAACTTTCTTATTTACTCCTATAATCCATTTTTATTCGTTCTCTTGCTATCTTTATTTGAAAAAAGCACAAATGTAAGCTTAGGAGACAGCCCATTTTTGGTTCAGAACCTGGGTAGCACTTTTTGATTGTTGTCTAAATGTAGCCATTAATCAGCAAGCGCTATCCAGGTGCTGACCTGAAAAATGATCTGGCTCCTAAGATTACATTCAAATAAAGACAGCAAGAGAACAAAGAAAAATTAATAATAGGAGTAAATTAGAAAGTTGATTAACATTGCTGCTCTATCTGAATAATGAACGTTTAATTTTTACTAGACTATTCCTTTAATTTGCTTTAAAAAAAATAAATCTTGGCTGATATTTAATTTTATAGCAACACAACATAAATGTCTTGTAATTAAAAGGTTTTATAATAAATTAACATTCAGAATGATTAGCACCTTGTCTGTTCTAATTGTTTTTAAGTGCCCAGACTTCCATAAATCTGACAAAACAGGAGACAAAACAGACTAGTTAGGACAAGGTTTGCCACATTGATTTCTTAGTAAAGCTTGCACTGGATACAGCGTTTGAAGTCTGCAGTTTGAATTATTAATTCCTAGAAATAGAAAACTCACCATTTTCTGAATTAAAGTGATGGTAAATCCTAAATCCTTGTGTTAGGATTTACCAGTGGAACAAATAAAGGGAACTTTCAGTTATGAAGTATAAAATAATTCATGCAGAAAGTTCCTTTATTTGCAGGCAGTGTTCGCTGCACTGAGCGCCTCAGACAGCCCACGGCAAAGCGCTATTTTGCTGTGAGGTGACGTTTTCACCTCTTAGAAAATAGTCGTGCAGGCCTGCTGGCACCAAGCTGGATAGCTAGCATGCTATTGGCTAAGATCATCTCACAGCAAAAATAGAGTTCTGCCGTGGGCTGCCTGAGGAGCTCAGTGCAGCAAACACTTCAGAAAAATAGAGGAACTTTCAGCATGAAGTATTTTATACTGAAATTACCCTTTATTTGCTTCACTGATAAATCCTAGTGTTTCACAAACAGGGGAAATTAGCCAAAAAATAATATAATCAGCTAGATTACAAGTTTTGCGTTGCGGCTTGTAATGCTGAAAATATGGCATTCAGTGTACGGCGGAAACCATATGAAGAGGATGCTCCACGCCGGATGTCTTCAGGATGGACCCGCTCCGCGCCGGCTGGATGAAGATTGAAGAGGCCGCCTGGATGAAGACTTCTTGCCGCATGGATGAGGACTTCGCCAGCTGGAAGAAGATAGAAGAGGCCGCCTGGATGAAGACTTCTTGCCACATGGATGAGGACTTCACCGGCTGGATGAAGATTGAAGAGGCCGCCTGGATGAAGACTTCTTGCCACATGGATGAGGACTTCGCCGGCTGGATGAAGATAGAAGAGGCCGTCTGGATGAAGACTTCTTGCGGCAAGGATGAGGACTTCGCCCAATACTAGATCTACAAACAATTAAAACTATAAATAAAAATTTAAATATAAAATATATATTATAGTAGTGTATATATAAACACCATACACCAGCAGAACACATAAGTCCAATGTAATCCAAAAGGCGGCAGCACTCTGTCAGAGGACGGTCAAATCCTGGTGTGTGATGATCTAAAGAAAAAAGAAGCACAGAGGCGCCACCATGGCCTAGTACCACCGACACAGTATGATAAAGTTGCAAGATGTCAAATAATACTCACAAAGGTGAAGCACCCAATGGTGCTAGTGGTCCAGCTCACTGTATAGAACCAGCAATGGTGTCCGGTCAGAAATCCCTTGGGGAAGCTTTCTTAACACCTGCTTTTTCCTTATACGGACCTTTAAGAGAGTTTCAACACAGAGTTCTAGGGTCGAGAAGTGCAAAAATGTCGGCCCTAATGAATTACAGCTTGGCACTTTTCCATTTCAATGTCTCTTTTACCCCTTAACCCAAAAGGACTTATATATGTCATGTGGTACAAAGCCCACATTGATGTCTATGGGGAAATCGTGCATGAGCATGTCTCAGCAGCGCTCTGATCGTGTGCGGTATGGAGCTCAACGCAACCATATCGCACGCAAAAGGCGTATTTTTGAAAACTGAAAATTAAATGACGTAACTTTTGTTGCGTTGGTTAATTTCTCTATATAGCGCTCAAAACTCGTAATCTATCTGAATATATTGAAATGTCTATTATTATTATTATCATTATTATTATGAATAATCTAAATTAATCCCTAAATGTTACTCTCTAACCCATCATTTTCTATCTCCAACACAGTTTAGTTATCTCTTGATGTCAAAGGTCTACAACAGTTAAAGAGACAGTAAAGTCAAAATTAAACTTTCATGACTCAGATAGGGCATGCAATTTTAAACAACTTTCCAATTTACTTTTATCATCAAATTTGCTTTGTTCTCTTGTTATTCTTAGATGAAAGCTAAGCCTTGGTAGGCTCATATGCTAATTTCTAAGCCCTTGAAGGCGGCCTTTTTTCTGAATGCAGTTGACAGTTTTTCACAGCTAGAGGGTGTTAGTTCATGTGTGCCATATAGATAAAGTTATGCTCACGCCTGTTAAGTTACTTATGAGAGGGCACTGATTGGCTGAAATGCAAGCCTTTCAAAAGAAATTAAATAAGAGGGCAATCTGCCGAGCTTAGATACAAGGTAATCACAGAGGTAAAAAGTGTATTAATTTAACCGTGTTAGTTATGTCAAACTGGGGAATGGGTAATAAAGGGAATAAAATATCTATTTAAAAAAAAAAAATACAAATTCTGGAGTAGAATATCTCCTTAACCTCATATGTTCTTCGATTCAAGTACATTTTGCATATTTTGGATATGACCAGCTAGCATTACCAAAGATGTGAGGGATTGTTTGGTGTTGCCACTGAGCAGAAGAATCTGTGAGTTATTGTGTGTTAGATCCAATGGTCTTTAATCTTGGTCCTGAGCTTAGTTCCACTAACTGTATACAACATTGTGGGAAATGTTTGGCTGTAAGTATTCCAATTTACTTCTATTATGAATTTTGCATAATTTTCTTGGTATCCTTTACTGAAGGACAAGGGGTCGATTTAAAAAGCATGCTGCTGTTTCCGCGCGAGTCTTCAGGTACGCCGGAAACCTTAGCTCATCTGCCACTTCTGATGCGGCGAACAGCAATCAGCCCAATCGGGATGATTGACTACCCCTGCTAGCGAATGTGCAGGGGGCAGCATTGCACAAGCATTTTTTGTGAAATGCTTGTGCAATGATAAATGGCGACAGTGTTTGCTGTCTGCATTTATCGATGTGGGGCGGACATGATCCGCCGCACATGAATAAATCTACCCCCAAGGCTGTATTGGCCTACCAGGATACCAGGAGATGTGCTGCAACAGCTGGGGCTGGAAAGCTGCAATTAAAAGGGGTAATTATTGGATGCAGTTGGGTTGTAGGGTGCCTATATAAAAATCTGGCACCTTTTTTTTAAAATAAAAACTAATATAATATAATTCTGAAAATAAATGTTGGGGGAAGGAGTATCACAGTAATCTCCTTTGAGAAAAATGGGATGTGAAGCTAATCACATGAGGCAAATGTGTGCAGACACCAATCAGCAGCTACCACCCAGGTCCTGAGCCTAGTATGCTTTTCAATAAATGATACCAAGAGAATGAAGCAATAGAAGTAAATTGGAAAGTTGTTTAAAAATGCATGCTCTATCTTAATCATGAACATTTTTGAGTTTCATGACCTTTTAAAGGGACAGTCTACTTGAAAAATGTTTTATTGTTTAAAAAGATAGATAATCCCTTTATTACCCACTCCCCAGTTTTGCATAACCAGCACAGTTATTGTAATAATCTGTAATAAAGATTTTGTTTGTTTGTATATTAATGCCTTAAAGGAGTTTTGTCTCATTTCCACATATATAAGGTTTAACAGAACTTAGAGTTAAAATATATATTAATGAGTAAGGTTTGTTTTTATCTAAGGGGATTGTATTCTGAATGCAATCCATTTTGCATGACTGTTTATTTGTACAAAACCAATTTATTCCCCTTAGAATAATTCACACTGCAGTTTTACTATAACAGATTCACATGTGATATTTTTATAATATGTCATGACATTCAAACAGGATATAGACATAAGATGGCTTACTTTTATAATTGTACACGAGAACTCGGAAGTCACAGGAGTCAGGCGAAATAGGAGAAGCTCTGGTATTGCTTGGTGTTCACTGAGAGAGCCTGTCAGTGGCGGGGAGGTTCACCGAGGATGTGAGATGCAGTGGCGATCAGCCGGTGAGATGACTGCTAGTTGTCTGCAGAGAGTGAGGAGGTTGCCTGTCAGCTTTGCCGGAACCGACTTCAGATGACGTGCGGTTTAGATTATTCAGGAAGCAGTAAGTCCTGTGGAGGGTTGGGTAACACAGCGTGTTTGCCGGATAGGACACTGATGGTGTGACGTTTGCTGGTCAGGCAGTAACGGGAAGTAGTTTGGAGGTGTCCGATAAGCTCAAAGCCACAACCATAGAGCAAAAAGAAGTAAGAGCTAAGTACAGATAGTCACTTCAATACCAAGCAATGTGTTCCCCGGATGTTAACCCTTAAATAGTACACATTGACAGATAGGTCACGCCTCTTAAAGGGAAAGTATGTTACAGTTATATTAATATACTTTTTACCTCTGTGATTACCATGAGGCCTATTTATCAAAGGTCTGTCGGACCTGATCCGACAGTGCAGCCGCCCGCCAGCAGGGGGTGTCAATCAACCCGATCGTATTCAGGCCCTTAAGCTCCATCCGGAGCTTGAAAAAATGGGCCTCCTTGTATCTAAGCCTCTGTAGACTGCCCCCTTATTTCAGTTATTTTGTCAGACTTGCATTTTAGCCAATCAGTGCTGACTCCTAATAACTCCACGGGAGTGAGCACAATATTATCTCTATGGCACACATGAACTAGCCCTGCCTAACTATGAATAACTATTAGAATGCACTGAGATAAGAGGTGGCCGTCAAGGTTTAGAAATGATCTTATGTGCCTACCTAGGTATAGTTTATAATGAAAAATAATGGGGAAAAAAGATAAAGTAAATGTGATGATAAAAGTAAATTGAAATTATTTAAAATTGCATGCCTTATATGAATCATTAAAGTTTAGGTGACACATTTTCCCACAGTCATACAGGAAAAATATATCAAATCAAATATCCCCTGTGAATCAAAGTATGTGATATATGTGATCAAATGCCAGTGTGGGGACATGTATATTGGCAAGACTGAGTGTATGCTCAAGGAAAGAATATCCAGGCATAAGTCTCATATTAGACAGGCTTTCGAGAATGGGAAAACTGATCAACTAGTCACAAAGCACCTCCTTGAAATGGGGCACATGGCGTGAAGCCTAAGATGCTGTCCCATTATTATATCCTCTACTTAAAAGGGGGGGATAAAAATAAAAGCTGTTATTACAAAGGGAATCTAAATGGATCTTTGAGCTTGACACTGTAAATCCAAGGGGCCTAAACACATATCTGTCTTTAGCATGTTTTCTATGACTCATGATGCAAAATGGATAATATATTCTTGTTTGCTGATATGTTTTTGTATGTACCACAAGTGACCCCTTAATACCTTATTTCTTTGCTAGTAAGAAAAAACATAAATTATGTAAGAACTTACCTGATAAATTCATTTCTTTCATATTGGCAAGAGTCCATGAGGCCCACCCTTTTTATGGTGGTTATGATTTTTTGTATAAAGCACAATTATTTCCAAATTTCTTTTGTTGATGCTTTCTACTCCTTTCTTTATCACCCCACTGCTTGGCTATTCGTTAAACTGAATTGTGGGTGTGGTGAGGGGTGTATTAATAGGGATTTTGAGGTTTGGGAAACTTTGCCCCTCCTGGTAGGATTGTATATATATATTGGAAATAATTGTGCTTTATACAAAAAATCATAACCACCATAAAAAGGGTGGGCCTCATGGACTCTTGCCAATATGAAAGAAATTAATTTATCAGGTAAGTTCTTACATAAATTATGTTTTCTTTCATGTAATTGGCAAGAGTCCATGAGCTAGTGACGTATGTGATAGCAATACCCAAGATGTGGATTCCACTCAAGAGTCACTAGAGAGGGAGGGAATAAAATATAAACAGCCATTTTCCACTGAAAAAATTAATCCACAACCCAAAAAATATGTTTATTTTCATAATTGAAAGAAAAAAACTTAAATCAAAAGCAGAAGAATCAAACTGAAACAGCTGCCTGAAGAACTTTTCTACCAAAAACTGCTTCCGAAGAAGCAAATACATAAAAACGGTAGAATTTAGTAAATGTATGCAAAGAGGACCAAGTTGCCGCTTTGCAAATCTGATCAACTGAAGCTTCATTCTTAAAAGCCCACGAAGTGGAGACTGATCTAGTAGAATGAGCTGTAATTCTCTGAGGCGGGGTCTGACCCGACTCCAAATAAGCTTGATGAATCAAAAGTTTCAACCAAGAAGCCAAGGAAATAGCAGAAGCCTTCTGACCTTTCCTAGGACCAGAAAATAAAACAAATAGACTGGAAGTCTTCCTGAAATCTTTAGTAACTTCCACATAATATTTCAAAGCTCTTACCACATGCAAAGAATGTAAGGATCTTTCCAAAGAATTCTTAGGATTAGGACACAAGGAAGGGACAACAATTTCTCTACTAATGTTGTTAGAATTCACAACCTTAGGTAAAAATTGAAAAGAAGTCCACAAAACTACCTTATCCTGATGAAAAATCAGAAAAGGAGACTCACAAGAAAGAGCAGATAGCTCAGAAACTCTTCTAGCAGAAAAGATGGCCAAAAGGAACAACACTTTCCAAGAAAGTAGTTTAATGTCCAAAGAATGCATAGGTTCAAATGGAGAAGCCTGTAAAGCTTTCAGAACCAAATTAAGACTCCAAGGAGGAGAAATTGATTTAATAACAGGCTTAATATACGACCTAAAGCCTGTACAAAACAGTGTATATCAGGAAGTACAGCAATCTTTCTGTGAAATAAAACAGAAAGAGCGGAGATTTGTCCTTTCAAGGAACTTGCAGACAAACCTTTATCCAAACCATCCTGAAGAAACTGTAAAATTCTAGGAATTCTAAAAGAATGCCAGGAGAATTTATGATAAGAACACCATGAAATGTAAGTCTTCCAAACTCTATAATAAATCTTTCTAGAGACAGATTTACGAGCTTGTAACATAGTATTAATCACTGAGTCAGAGAAACCTCTATGACTTAGTACTAAGCGTTCAATTTCTATACCTTCAAATTTAATGATTTGAGATCCTGATGGAAAAACGGACCTTGAGATAGTAGGTCCGGCCTTAACGGAAGTGGCCAAGGTTGGCAACTGGACATCCGAACCAGATCCGCATACCAAAACCTGTGTGGCCATGCTGGAGCCACCAGCAGCACCAATGATTGTTCCATGATGATTTTGGAGATCACTCTTGGAAGGAGAACTAGAGGCGGGATAATGTAAGCAGGATGATAACACCAAGGAAGTGTCAGCGCATCCACTGCTTCCGCCTGTACATCCCTGGACCTGGACAGGTATCAGGGAAGTTTCTTGTTTAGATGAGAGGCCAAGAGATCTATCTCTGGAAGACCCCACATCTGAACAATCTGAGAAAATACATCTGGATGGATAGACCACTCCCCTGGATGTAAAGTCTGGTGGCTGAGATAATCCGCCTCCCAATTGTCTACACCTGGGATATGTACCACAGAGATTAGACAGGAGCTGGATTCCGCCCAAGCAAGTATCCGAGATACTTCTGTCATAGCTTGGGGACTGTGAGTCCAACCCTGATGATTGACATATGCCACTGTTGTGATATTGTCTGTCTGAAAAAAAATGAACGGTTCTCTCTTTAACAGAGGCCAAAACTGAAGAGCTCTGAGAATTGCACGGAGTTCTAAAATATTTATTGGTAATCTCGCCTCTTGAGATTTCCAAACCCCTTGTGCTGTCAGAGATCCCTAAACAGCTCCCCAACCTGAAAGACTCACATCTGTTGTGATCACAGTCCAGGTTGGCCTAACAAAAGAGGCCCCTTGAACTAAACAATGGTGATCTATCCACCATGTCAGAGAGTGTCGTACATTGGGATTTAAGGATATTAATTGTGATATCTTTGTATAATCCCTGAACCATTGGTTCAGAATACAAAGCTGTAGAGGTCTCATGTGAAAACAAGCAAAGGAGATCGCGTCCGATGCTGCAGTCATGAGACCTAAAACTTCCATACACATAGCCACTGAAGAGAATGACTGAGACTGAAGGTGCCGGCAGGCTGCAACCAATTTTAAACGTCTCTTGTCTGTTAGAGACAGAGTCATGGACACTGAATCTATCTGGAAGCCTAAAAAGGTGACCCTTGTCTGAGGAATCAAGAAACTTTTTGGTAAATTGATCCTCCAACCATGTTTCCGAAGAAACAACACTAGTTGATTTGTGTGAGATTCTGCAGTACGTAAAGACTGAGCTAGTACCAAGATATCGTCCAAATAAGGAAACACCGCAATACCCTGTTCTCTGATTACAGAGAGTAGGGCACCCCGAACCTTTGAGAAGATTCTTGGAGCTGTTGCTAGGCCAAATGGAAGAGCAACAAATTGGTAATGCTTGTTTAGAAAAGAGAATCTCAGAAACTGATAATGTTCTGGATGAATCGGAATATGAAGGTATGCATCCTGCAAGTCTATTGTGGACATATAATGTCCTTGCTGAACAAAAGGCAGAATAGTCCTTATAGTCACCATCTTAAAAAATCTTACTCTTACATAACGATTAAAAGATTTCAGATCCAGAACTGGTCTGAATAAATTTTCCTTTTTTGGGACAATGAACAGATTTGAATAAAACCCCAAACCTTGTTCCTGAAGAGGAACTGGCATGATTACCCCTGAAGACTCCAGGTCTGAAACACACTTCAGGAAAGCCTGAGGTTTTACTGGATTTGCTGGGATACGTGAGAGAAAAAATCTTCTCACAGGAGGTCTTACTCTGAATCCTATTCGATACCCTTGAGATACAATGCTCTGAATCCATTGATTTTGGACAGATTTTATCCAAATATCCTTGAAAAACCTTAATCTGCCCCCTACCAGCTGAGCTGGAATGAGGGCCGCACCTTCATGCAGACTTAGGGGCTGACTTTAGTTTCCTAAATGGCTTGGATTTATTCCAATTTGAGGAAGGCTTCCAATTGGAAGCAGATTCCTTGGGGGAGGATTGAGTTTTTGTTCCTTGTTCTGACGAAAGGAACGAAAACGGTTAGAAGCCTTAGATTTACCCTTAGGTTTTTTATCCTGAGGCAGAAAAACTCCCTTTCCCCCAGTGACAATTGAAATAATAGAATCCAACTGAGAACCAAATAAATTATTACCTTGGAAAGAAAGAGATAGTAATCTAGATTTAGATGTCATATCAGCATTCCAAGATTTAAGCCCAAAACTTTATAGATTTTGCTGGTAAAGGATACCATTGTTTAAACCTTGAAGAAGGAATAAAAGAAGTACCTGGCTTATTCCATTCCTTAGAAATCATATCAGAAATAGCCTCAGGAATAGGAGAAACCACAGGAGGTTTAAAAACAGCATTTAAACGTTTATTAGACTGAACGTCAAAAGGACTGGTTATCTAAATATCCAAAGTAATTAACACTTCTTTTAATAAAGAACGCATATACTCTATTTTAAATAAATAAGTAGATTTGTCAGTGTCAATGTCTGAGGAAGGATCTTCTGTATCAGATAGATCCTCATCAGAAGAGGATAAATTATTATGTTGTTGGTCATTTGAAATTTCATCAACTAAATGAGAAGTTTTAAAAGACCTTTTACGTTTATTAGAAAGTGGAAATGCAAACAAAGCCATCAAGATAGAATCAGAAACAATTTCTTTAAAATTTACAGGTATATCATGCACATTAGAAGTTGAAGGAACTACAACTGGCAATTTACTATTACTGATGGATACACTATCTGCATGTAAAAGTTTATCATGACAACTATTACAAATGACATTTGGCGAAATAATTTCAACAATTTTACAACAAATGCACTTAGCTTTCGTAGAACCGATGTCAGGCAGCAATGTTCCAGCAGAAACTTCTGAGGCAGGATCAGATTGAGACATCTTGCAAAATGTAAGAGAAAAAACAACATATAAAGCATAGGCCTCTGATAGAGAAAAAAGCAAGAGGCAAACATCAATGGGGTATTGAAATAATGAAAAAAGTTTGGCGCCAAGTATGACGCACAAACGTAACGTAAACTTTTTTGGCGCCAAAAATAACCGGAAATTACACACTCGCGTCACTAATGACGCAACCGTGTGAAAGGTCTCGGCATCAAGTATGACGCCGGAAATGACGAAGTTGCGTCATAGACGTATTTTTCGGCGCCAAAATTTTTTTCGCGCCAAGAATGACGCAATAAAGTTTAGCATTTGACGCACCCGCGGACCTAATGCCGCCCGCAATTTGTAAGAAGTAGTCAATTGAAAAAAGACTAAACCCCAGGTAAGAAAACAAATTCTTTAAAAGATGTTTATATTTCCCAAATATGAAACTGACAGTCTGCAGAAGGTAATACATGAACCTGACTCATGGCAAATATAAGTACAATACATATATTTAGAACTTTATATAAATGCATAAAGTGCCAAATCATAGCTGAGGTGTCTTAAGAAATAAAAACATACTTACCCAAAGACACCCATCCACATATAGCAGATAGCCAAACCAGTACTGAAACAGTTATCAGTAGAGGTAATGGTAAATTGAGAGTATATCGTCGATCTGAAAAGGGAGGTAGGAGATGAATCTCTACGACCGATAACAGAGAACCTATGAAATAGACCCCCATTAGGGAAATCATCGAATTCAATAATTGATACTCCCTTCACGTCCCTCTGACATTCGCTGTACTAGAGGAATCGGGCTTCAACAATGCTGAGAAGCGCATATCAACGTAGAAATCTTAGCACAAACTTACTTCACCACCTCCATAGGAGGCAAAGTTTGTAAAACTGAATTGTGGGTGTGGTGAGGGGTGTATTTATAGGCATTTTGAGGTTTGGGAAACTTTGCCCCTCCTGGTAGGATTGTATATCCCATATGTCACTAGCTCATGGACTCTTGCCAATTACATGAAAGAAAGTAAAACAGACAAATGAGCAAAGACTGCAGTGAAACTCAGCTACCACTAGATGGCAGAAATGTAATGTACCTGTGGGTATGGGAGTGGCTTATAGGGTATATATACCTGTATGTTTGTGGTTTTTTGTCACCTTGACAAAGGCCCAGATTAGGTCTGAAACATTGGAACCCAATACAATTGTTAAAATTAAAGAGCTGAGTCATAATATTTTTGATGTGAAATGGACTTCAAGTATGCAAAGTGTTCTAAGCCCATATGGATATATATATATATATATATATATATATATATATATATAGAGAGAGAGAGAGAGAGAGAGAGCACACTCATAGGACTAAATTACGATTGGCACGCTGTTGTGAGCGAGCGATAAGGGTTTTATCATAACTCTTTGCGCATGCTGGAAGTAGCACACATATTACGAGTTGAAAGTAAATGCGTTTGCTTGTGTGCAATTGAATTTAACAAGTGTCAGGTTAGTGTGACTTCAGAGCTCTAGTTAAGTGGTACACTCAACTAAAAAATTGCCCAAAACACATCAAAAATACATTGTACAGGACAGTTACTCTTATATAATGGGGGATTAAGTTAATGCATATAATGGGGGATTAAGTTAATGCATTTGCGATATTATAAGTCCCCCTTCTTGTACACGCTGGGTTAGCACTAGTGTGCAAACTTTTTACTTTCAACTTGTAATACACAGAATTACCAACATACGCAAAAAGTTCATTTTCACTCCACTCGTAGTCTAGCCCAAGGATCAGTGCGAATCCAGAGCTTTGCGTGTTGCACTTTCAAACTAAAAACTAAAGCTGGTACCCATGCCCATATTCATCATTTGTTCATAGGAAAGAATTATGAATGCACATACCTATTTTATATAACATATGAGATTATCAAAATATACTATGTGGCGTTGAATAAGGCATTTCATTCTTTCTTTCTTTTTTTTATAGCAATCAATAAAAAATACCCTAGGTAGTAATGAATTATAGACTAGTAAATAATTGAGAACTCTGTATGTTTTTGAAGCTCTGTAATATTATTATTATTGGTTATTTGTAGAGCGGCAACAGATTCCGCAGCACTAATATTTGTGTGATGAGTGACTATCTCAGGATCTTCGATCACAAGATTTTTGGGTCTTCAAACAGATATATACAGCCATAAACCAAGTAGTGTTGACATGTGTCTGCCAACCCTTAGGGAAAAAAGAATCACGCTTTCAACCATACACTACATGAGTAAGTGCGAGGTCTTGTACATTTTTTATTAAATGTCCCAAGGGTAATAATGCCTAAAGCAGAAGAATTACTTCCCCCAAAAGAGCATATACAGGAAGTCAAGGGACATCACAAAAAATATATTTATCTGGATTTAAATTTAGACACTTTGATGTTACTAAAAATGAAAAACAAAATGTAAATGATATCAGTGTTGGAACTAATCTTCTACTGAGTCAAAACAAATATTCTGTGTCCAAATATGGAAATTAATGGGAGTTTAGTCAAAATGAAACTTTCTTTATTCAGATAGATCAGCAATTTTAAGCAACTTTCTAATTTACTTCTACTATCAATTTTCTTACGTTTTCTTGGCTTCTTTATTTGAATGTAAGCCTAGGAGCTGGCCCATTTTTGGTTCAGCACCTGGGTAGCGCTTGCTGATTAGTGGCTACATTTTCGACATCAATCAGAAAGTGCTACCCAGGTTCTGAACCAAAAATGGGCTGGCTCCTATGCTTACATTCTTGCTTTTTCAAATAAAGATACCAAGAGAAGAAATAAAAATGAATGATATGAGTAAATGAGAAAGTTGATTAAAATTGTTGCTCTATCTGAATCATAAAAGTCTAATTTTGACTAGACTGTCCCTTTAAACATTCTTTTTTTCCCCTATTGAAATACCTTAATCAAAGATGGCTTCTTCAATGGATAATTGTAACTAAAACGCTCAGGAATCACCTATCCTCTGCTAATGCTGGCTAAGCACAGTGTTATTAGCAGATAAGCCTGGCTTTATTTAGTGTGATTAACTGCTTAACTAGCCACCCATGTAGCCCAGCTGGAGATAAATTGCTAGAATTTTTTCTAAATACCTCTACCACAACATTCAGGGATTCTAGACAGGGGAAGCTATGTTGTTGTATGAGGTTGATGGGAGAATAGTTTAATCTGGAAGCGTGAGATCCATGTAGGAATAATAGTGACGCATCTAATGGGTTAAAGGTTCAGACCCCTGTAGGAACAAAGTGACCCCAATGACAGAGATATGTTTAATAGGTTTGATGCTTAGTCCAATGTTGGAGCAAAGTGACCTAATGACAGTGACATGACTATTGGGTTTAAAGGGTTAATTCTGTGTAGGAACAAAGTGATCCAACTACAGCGACATGTTTAATGGGTTAAATGTTCAGTCAATGTAGTAGCAAAGTGACCTAATGATATTGATATGTTTAATGTTTTTTTTTTTTGTTTTTTTAAAAAGAGCTTTATTTTCTCGAAGTTGGGTCATGTACAGAAAAAAATATTTTGAGCATAATGCCCTTAAAGGGACAGTGAACAGCTTGTAATTACAAGACATTTCTGTTGTGTTGCTATAGACTAACATATCAGCCAAGTCTTAATGGGACACGAAACCCAACATTTTTATTTCATGATTTAGGAAGAACATACAATTGTAAACAACTTTACAGTTTACGTCTATTATCAGATTTGCTTCATTCTCCTCTTATCCTTTGTTAAAGGAGAAGCAGTGCACTACTGGTTTCTAACTGAACCCATGGGTGAGTCAATGACAATCGGTATATATACTGTATATGCAGCCACCAATCAGCTGCTAGAACGTAGGTTCTTTGCTGCTCCTGAGCTTTTAGAGATAAACCTTTCAGCAAAAGATAACAAGAGAACAAAGCAAATTAAATATTAGAAGTAAATTTGAAAGTTGTTTAAAATTGTATTCTCTGTAAGAATCATGAATCTCTAATTATGACTTTACTGTCATTTTAATGGGGTTTTTTTTAAAACAAATTAACATAATTTTTACTGCAGTTACTTTTCCATAGCCAAACTCCAGCCACTATTTGCCTTATTTTGAAGAGCTAATCTGGACTTTAGTCCACAGACAACAAGGCATGGTCATAATGTAAGTGAATTATTTTGCAGTTGTTATCTGAAAAAGCCAATTAGGGACAGATATGTAGCAGGGCTCATCTTGAGAAGTCAGCAGGGAGCATTCCAAGTTCTTTGAATTAGAAATGGCTCAATTTTAAGAGCTAAATTGCATGTAAGGGGAGCAAAATAAATAATACAAATATATTGAAATGTTGTTTCATTACACATCTGAAAAAAAGTAAATGTAAAAAAAACAAACAACCCAAACATTACTGATACTTAGGGGCATATTTATCAATGTGCGAGCGGACATGATTAGAAGTAGCGTATCATGTCCGCCACCCATCGATAAATGCCGACAGCATATGCTGTCGGAATTTATCATTGCACCAGCAGTTCTTGTGAACTGCTGGTGCAATGCCGCCCCCTGCAGATTCGTGGCCAATCAGTCGCTAGCAGGGGTTGTCAATCGACCCGATCGTACTTAATCTGGTTGATTTCTGTCTGCGACCTCAGAGCAGGCATACAAGTTATGGAGCAGCGGTCTTTAGACCGCGGCTTCATAACTTTTGTTTACGGCGAGCCTTCAGGAGTCATAAGGAGCACAATAAATGTATTTTTTAACTATTAACGTGACTAATTCATTAAAATAATTAAATGGTTTAAAAAGATAAAGCCTTTACTATCCATTCCCCAGCTTTGTACAACCAGCATTGTTATATTAATATACTTTATAACATTTAAGAGTGCCAGTTATCTAAGTCCTTGCAGGCTGCACCTTATCTCAGTGCTTTTTAAATATTGCACAACAGCCAGACAGTGCTAGTTCATGTGTGTCATATAGATAACATTGTGTTAACTACCGTGGAGAATGCTAATGGTTATGCAAGAACTGATTGGCTAAAATGCAAGATTGTAAAAAACACTGAGATAAGGGGGCAGTCTGCAGGGGCTTCAATACAGGTAATCATGGTGGTAAAAAGTATATCAATATACCGGTGCTGGTTATGGAAAACTCGGAATGGGTAATAAAGGGATTATCTATCTTTTATTTTGGACGTGCGGGTTGGGCAGTAACCCTCTGCAGTGTGCACTGGAAAGGAGGCGCTGTACTTCTTAAAGGGACAGCCAACTCTAAAATTGTTATTGTTTAAAAAGATGGATAATCCCTTTATGATTGCACAGCCAACATGGTTATAGTAATATAATGTTAACCTCTGTGATTACCTTGTATCTAAGACTCTTTTGACAGCCCCTGATCACATGGCTATTTATTTATTTAATATCTATTGACTTGCATTTTAGCCAATGAGTTCAGTGTCATCCACAACCCACGGGCATGAGCACAATCTTATCTATATGGCCCACATGAACTAGCATTCCCCTATTGTGAATGGCAAATAAAAAAGCATGTGATAGGAGGCTGTCTGTAGTGGCTCAGAAACAGGAAGAAATTTAGCGGTTTAAATGTTATAAAGTATATTAATATAACAAAGCTGGGTAGTAAAGACGTTATCTATCTTTTTAAACAATAACAATTTTGGTGTTGACTGTCCCTTTAACAAAATGAACAAATTATATTGATGTGTGTAAAGGGACAGTCTACTTGAATTTTTTTATTGTTTAAAAAGTTAGATAACGAGGTAAAAGGTATATTAATATAATCGTGTTGTTTATGCAAAACTGGGAAATGGATTATAAAGGGATTATCTATCTTTTTAAACAATAAAAATGTTGGAGTAGGCTGTCCCTTTAATATACTTTTTAAGTCTGTGATTTACCTTGTATCTAAGCCTCTGCAGACTACCCCCTTATCTCAGTGCTATTTACAAACATGCATTTTAGCCAATAAGTGCTGGCTCATGCGTAACTCCACGGGAGTGAGCACAGTGTTAAAAGCTAATAAAATGCACTGTGATAAAGGTGGATTGCAGGGGCTTACAAACAGACAGAGATTTGAAGTTTTAGATGTTATAAACATTGGTAGAGCAAAGCTGGGGAATGGCGTCATCTATCTTTTTTAACAATAAAAAAAAAATCAAGTAGACTGTCCCTTTAATTAGTTATGGATTAGAGCGGCTCCTCAGGTAAGAATTTTTAACCCCTACAGGTAATTTATAGAAAATAAGTGAATACTGACACATTTCGTCAGTATTTTATTTGTTTTCTTTAAACTTCGTGAAGCATCTGTTCGAATATTTATTCTGCGAAAATGAATATCTGTGTTTTGTTAATAAATTTGCATTTGTAACTAAACTAATGCACGTGACTATTTTTAACTGCTTAATGGATATTCCAGCCACATTTTCAGTTTTGAATAGAAGCATTTGTGTAATAAACATGTTTTAGCAAAAATGCTTCTAATAAAAGCTATAGCTGTTTCAAAAGTGTATTTAAGTATGCTCCGTGCACCAGCATTTTAAACTGAGCACTTGCTTAGAGAGACTTAGGTGTTTATACCATCTGGTAATGACTCAATTTGTTAATGGCTGACATGATACAACCCCCACTGGCGCTCTGAGCTGCTGCAGTATGTACAATGCTGGTGCACTGAGAATATCTAGATATGCTTCACATGCACGTGCAAAAAAAATTATTAACACTAAAACAGTGATAACGTTTACTAGAAGCATTTTTGCCAATACATGTATATTGCAACTATGTTTCTTTTCAAAGATGTAATTTATCTATGTGCATTTAAATTTTGTCCCTTTAAGAAATGTGCAATCTCATAAGCATACCTCAGTATGCTAATGTAAAGGGGATACATTTCAACAAAGGACAAAGAGGTAAATATATTTTAAAATTGTACCCTCATTTTGAATCTAAAAATATAATTTCCACTTCTTTGTTTTTTTTAATTCACAGACCTATTGCAAACACTTAAATGTTATATGTGATCACTTCCTTATTCCCAGCGCTCAGATTACATATTGACAGCTTGAGCTCAAAGACTTTAACCTTAGATGTGATCAGCTGATCATCTGGAATATGACTTTGTGAAGCAGAAACGATCCCTGTACGTTCTTATTTTGCGTTTTTTGCTTACTTTCTCTATCTTTTCTGTTCATTTGACTTTTATTCCCTTCATTCTGCTTTCATTTACCCTGATTTATTTTTTATTTTAAAATAAATCTGGGGTACAGTAAACTGATTGGCTGCTGCTGGTCATGTGATCTTAAAGTTGATGTTTTCTTTATTCTTAAATGCTAATAAGAAGGATTTTAATTACTTAATATTTTCAATAGAAAAAAACTAACGCATCTACGTAAAGGATAGTTAATGTTCCTATTTTAAAAAAAAAGTTTTATGTTGCATATTTGTAATTAATTATCTTCTCGGTTTTCCATTATGTGTTTTATATTTTCATTCATCTAGCTCCTTCTGAATTTAAAGTACAGTAAACACTTTGTAATTAACCTGTTCCCCCTCACCTGTTCTCACCCTAACCTGCTGTCCCTCTCACCCATTCTCACCCTAACCTGTTCCCCCTCTCAACTGTTCTCACCCTAACCTGCTCCCCCTCTCACCTGTTCTCACCCTAACCTGTTCTCCCTCTCACCCTAACCTGCTCCTCCTCTCACCTGTTCTCACCCTAACCTGCTTCTCCTCTCACCTGTTCTCACCCTAACCTGCTCCCCCTCTCACCTGTTCTCACCCTAACCTGTTCCTCCTCTCACCTGTTCTCACCCTAACCTGTTCCCCCCTCTCACCTGTTCTCACCCTAACCTGTTCTCCCTCTCACCCAAACCTGCTCCCCCTCTCACCTGTTCTCACCCTAAACTGCTCCCCCTCTCACCTGTTCTCACCCTAACCTGTTCCCCCCTCTCACCTGTTCTCACCCTAACCTGTTCTCCCTCTCACCCTAACCTGCTCCCCCTCTCACCTGTTCTCACCCTAACTTGCTCCCCCTCTCACCTGTTCTCACCCTAACCTGCTCCCCCTCTCATCCTAACCTGTTCCCCCTCTTACCTGTTCTCACCCTAACCTGCTCCCCCTCTCACCCAAACCTGTTCCCCCTCTCACCTGTTCTCACCCTAACCTGCTCCCCCTCTAACCTGCTCTCACCCTAACCTGCACCCCCTCTCACCCTTTCTCACCCTAACCTGTTCCCCCTCTTACCTGTTCTCACGCTAAGCTGCCCCCCCTCTCTCCTGTTCTCACCCTAACCTGTTCTCCCTCTCACCCTAACCTGCTCCCCCTATCACCTGTTCTCACCCTAACCTGCTCCCCCTCTCACCTGTTCTCACCCTAACCTGTTCCCCCCTCTCACCTGTTCTCACCCTAACCTGTTCTCCCTCTCACCCTAACCTGCTCCCCCTCTCACCTGTTCTCACCCTAACCTGCTCCCCCTCTCACCTGTTCTCACCCTAACCTGCTCCCCCTCTCATCCTAACCTGTTCCCCCTCTTACCTGTTCTCACCCTAACCTGCTCCCCCTCTCACCCGAACCTGTTCCCCCTCTCACCTGTTCTCACCCTAACCTGCTCCCCCTCTAACCTGCTCTCACCCTAACCTGCTCCCCCTCTCCCCTTTCTCACCCTAACCTGTTCCCCCTCTTACCTGTTCTCACGCTAAGCTGCTCCCCCTCTCTCCTGTTCTCACCCTAACCTGCTCTCCCTCTCACCCTAACCTGTTCCCCCTCTCACCTGTTCTCACCCTAACCTGCTCCCCCTCTCACCTGTTCTCACCCTCACCTGCTCTCCCTCTCACCCTAACCTGTTCCCCCTCTCACCTGTTCTCATCCTAACCTGCTCTCCCTCTCACCTGTTCTCAACCTAACCTGCTCCCCCTCTCACCTGTTCTCACACTAACCTGTTCTCCCTCTCACACTAACCTACTCTCCCTCTCACCTGTTCTCACCCAAACCTGCTCTCCCTCTCACCCTAACCTGTTCCCCCTCTCACCTGTTCTCACCCTAACCTGCTCCCACTCTCACCTTTTCTCACCCTAACCTGTTCCCCCTCTCACCTGTTCTCACCCTAACCTGCTCTCCCTCTCAGTTTTTCTCACCCTAACTTGCTCTCTCTCTCAGTTGTTCTCACCCTAACCTGCTCTCCCTCTCAGTTGTTCTCACCCTAACCTGCTCCCACTCTCACCTGTTCTCACCCTAACCTGTTCTCCCTCTCACCCTAACCTGCTCCTCCTCTCACCTGTTCTCACCCTAACCTGCTTCTCCTCTCACCCTAACCTGCTCCCCCTCTCACCTGTTCTCACCCTAACCTGTTCCTCCTCTCACCTGTTCTCACTCTAACCTGTTCCCCCCCTCTCACCTGTTCTCAACCTAACCTGCTCTCCCTCTCACCCTAACCTGCTCCCCCTCTCACCTGTTCTCACCCTAACCTGTTCTCCCTCTCACCCTAACCTGCTCCTCCTCTCACCTGTTCTCACCCTAACCTGCTCCTCCTTTCACCTGTTCTCACCCTAACCTGCTCTCCCTTTCACCTGTTCTCACCCTAACCTGCTCCCCCTTTCACCTGTTCTCACCCTAACCTGCTCCCCATCTCACCTGTTCTCACCCTAACCTGTTCTCCCTCTCACTCTAACCTGCTCCTCCTCTCACCTGTTCCCCCCTCTCACCTGTTCTCACCCTAACCTGTTCTCCCTCTCACCCTAACATGTTCCCCCTCTCACCTGTTCTCGCCCTAACCTGCTCCCCCTCTCACCTGTTCTCACCCTCACCTGCTCTCCCTCTCACCCTAACCTGTTCCCCCTCTCACCTGTTCTCACCCTAACCTGCTCTCCCTCTCACCTGTTCTCACCCTAACCTGCTCCCCCTCTCACCTGTTCTCACCCTAACCTGTTCTCCCTCTCACACTAACCTACTCTCCCTCTCACCTGTTCTCGTCCTAACCTGTTCCCCCTCTCACCTGTTCTCACCCTAACCTGCTCCCACTCTCACCCTTTCTCACCCTAACCTGTTCCCCCTCTCACCTGTTCTCACCCTAACCTGCTCCCCCTCTCACCTGTTCTCACCCTCACCTGCTCTCCCTCTCACCCTAACATGTTCCCCCTCTCACCTGTTCTCACCCTAACCTGCTCTCCCTCTCACCTGTTCTCACCCTAACCTGCTCTCCCTCTGACCCGTTGTCGTCCTAACCTGCTCTCCCTCTTACCCGTTCTCACCCTAACCTGCTCCCCCTCTCACCTGTTCTCACCCTAACCTGCTCTCCCTCTCAGTTCTTCTCACCCTTAACTGCTCCCCCTCTCACCTGTTCTCACCCTAACCTGTTCTCCCTCTCACCCTAACCTGTTCCTCCTCTCACCTGTTCTTACCCTAACCTGCTCTCCCTCTCACCTGTTCTCACCCTAACCTACTATCCCTCTCACCTGTTCTCACCCTAACCTACTCTCCTTCTCACCTGTTCTCACCCTAACCTGCTCTCCCTCTCACCTGTTCTCGCCCTAACCTGCTCTCTCTCACCTGTTCTCACCCTAACCTGCTTCCCCTCTCACCCTTTCGAACCCTAACCTGTTTCCCCTCTCACCTGTTCTCACCCTAACCTGTTCCCCCCTCACCTGTTCTCACCCTAACCTGCTCTCCCTCTCACCCTAACCTGCTCTCCCTCTCACCTGTTTTCACCCTAACCTGTTCTCCCTCAGTTGTTCTCACCCTAACCTGCTCCCCCTCTCATCTGTTCTCATCCTAACCTGCTCTCCCTCTCACCTGTTCTCACCCTAACCTGCTCTCCCTCTGACCCGTTGTTGTCCTAACCTGCTCTCCCTCTTACCCGTTCTCACCCTAACCTGCTCCCCCTCTCACCTGTTCTCACCCTAACCTGCTCTCCTTCTCAGTTCTTCTCACCCTTAACTGCTCCCCCTCTTACCTGTTCTCACCCTAACCTGTTCTCCCTCTCACCCTAACCTGCTCCCCCTCTCACCTGTTCTCACCCTAACTTGCTCCCCCTCTCACCTGTTCTCACCCTAACCTGCTCCCCCTCTCATCCTAACCTGTTCCCCCTCTTACCTGTTCTCACCCTAACCTGCTCCCCCTCTCACCCAAACCTGTTCCCCCTCTCACCTGTTCTCACCCTAACCTGCTCCCCCTCTAACCTGCTCTCACCCTAACCTGCACCCCCTCTCACCCTTTCTCACCCTAACCTGTTCCCCCTCTTACCTGTTCTCACGCTAAGCTGCCCCCCCTCTCTCCTGTTCTCACCCTAACCTGTTCTCCCTCTCACCCTAACCTGCTCCCCCTCTCACCTGTTCTCACCCTAACCTGCTCCCCCTCTCACCTGTTCTCACCCTAACCTGTTCCCCCCTCTCACCTGTTCTCACCCTAACCTGTTCTCCCTCTCACCCTAACCTGCTCCCCCTCTCACCTGTTCTCACCCTAACCTGCTCCCCCTCTCACCTGTTCTCACCCTAACCTGCTCCCCCTCTCATCCTAACCTGTTCCCCCTCTTACCTGTTCTCACCCTAACCTGCTCCCCCTCTCACCCGAACCTGTTCCCCCTCTCACCTGTTCTCACCCTAACCTGCTCCCCCTCTAACCTGCTCTCACCCTAACCTGCTACCCCTCTCCCCTTTCTCACCCTAACCTGTTCCCCCTCTTACCTGTTCTCACGCTAAGCTGCTCCCCCTCTCTCCTGTTCTCACCCTAACCTGCTCTCCCTCTCACCCTAACCTGTTCCCCCTCTCACCTGTTCTCACCCTTACCTGCTCCCCCTCTCACCTGTTCTCACCCTCACCTGCTCTCCCTCTCACCCTAACCTGTTCCCCCTCTCACCTGTTCTCATCCTAACCTGCTCTCCCTCTCACCTGTTCTCAACCTAACCTGCTCCCCCTCTCACCTGTTCTCACACTAACCTGTTCTCCCTCTCACACTAACCTACTCTCCCTCTCACCTGTTCTCACCCAAACCTGCTCTCCCTCTCACCCTAACCTGTTCCCCCTCTCACCTGTTCTCACCCTAACCTGCTCCCCCTCTCACCTTTTCTCACCCTAACCTGTTCCCCCTCTCACCTGTTCTCACCCTAACCTGCTCTCCCTCTCAGTTGTTCTCACCCTAACTTGCTCTCTCTCTCAGTTGTTCTCACCCTAACCTGCTCTCCCTCTCAGTTGTTCTCACCCTAACCTGCTCCCACTCTCACCTGTTCTCACCCTAACCTGTTCTCCCTCTCACCCTAACCTGCTCCTCCTCTCACCTGTTCTCACCCTAACCTGCTTCTCCTCTCACCCTAACCTGCTCCCCCTCTCACCTGTTCTCACCCTAACCTGTTCCTCCTCTCACCTGTTCTCACTCTAACCTGTTCCCCCCCTCTCACCTGTTCTCAACCTAACCTGTTCTCCCTCTCACCCTAACCTGCTCCCCCTCTCACCTGTTCTCACCCTAACCTGTTCTCCCTCTCACCCTAACCTGCTCCTCCTCTCACCTGTTCTCACCCTAACCTGCTCCTCCTTTCACCTGTTCTCACCCTAACCTGCTCTCCCTTTCACCTGTTCTCACCCTAACCTGCTCCCCCTTTCACCTGTTCTCACCCTAACCTGCTCCCCATCTCACCTGTTCTCACCCTAACCTGTTCTCCCTCTCACTCTAACCTGCTCCTCCTCTCACCTGTTCCCCCCTCTCACCTGTTCTCACCCTAACCTGTTCTCCCTCTCACCCTAACATGTTCCCCCTCTCACCTGTTCTCACCCTAACCTGCTCCCCCTCTCACCTGTTCTCACCCTCACCTGCTCTCCCTCTCACCCTAACCTGTTCCCCCTCTCACCTGTTCTCACCCTAACCTGCTCTCCCTCTCACCTGTTCTCACCCTAACCTGCTCCCCCTCTCACCTGTTCTCACCCTAACCTGTTCTCCCTCTCACACTAACCTACTCTCCCTCTCACCTGTTCTCGTCCTAACCTGTTCCCCCTCTCACCTGTTCTCACCCTAACCTGCTCCCACTCTCACCCTTTCTCACCCTAACCTGTTCCCCCTCTCACCTGTTCTCACCCTAACCTGCTCCCCCTCTCACCTGTTCTCACCCTCACCTGCTCTCCCTCTCACCCTAACATGTTCCCCCTCTCACCTGTTCTCACCCTAACCTGCTCTCCATCTCACCTGTTCTCACCCTAACCTGTTCCCCCTCTCACCTGTTCTCACCCTAACCTGCTCTCCCTCTCACCTGTTCTCACCCTAACCTACTCTCCCTCTCACCTGTTCTCACCCTAACCTACTCTCCCTCTCACCTGTTCTCACCATAACCTGCTCTCCCTCTCACCCGTTCTCACCCTAACCTGCTCCCCCTCTCACCTGTTCTCACCCTAACCTGTTCGCCTTCTCAGTTCCTCTCACCCTAACCTGCTCTCCCTCTAAACCTAACCTGCTCTCCCGCTCACTCATTCTCACCCTTTACCCGCTATCCATTTGCTTTCTCATTCAGCTATAACACTCCCACTGCTCTCCCTCTCTACCCTGCTTGCCCTCTCACCCTTCTCCTACACTCTAAACCTTAACCAGCTCTCATATTGCCCTCACTTTCCCTCTTAATCAGCTCTCCTAATTCCTCCTGCACTCCCTCTCAACCAGCTCTCCCCCTGCCCTCACTTTTCCCCTGTTCTCTCTCTTCCCTGCTCTTACTTCCCCCCCTGGACACACACGTCCCCTGCACTCACTCTCCACATTCTTTTTCCTTACTAAACTCTCCCACTCACCTCTCACTCATCCTGCTCTAGCTTATCCCTTACCTTGCTCTCATCTGACCTCACTATACCTCTGCTCTTCTCCTTACTAGCTTTCCCCTCACCCTAACCTGTTCCCCCTCTCAGCTGTTCTCACCCTAACCTGCTCTCCCTCTCACCTGTTCTCGCCCTAACCTGCTCTCTCTCACCTGTTCTCACCCTAACCTGCTCCCCCTCTCACCCTTTCTAACCCTAACCTGTTCCCCCTCTCACCTGTTCTCACCCTAAACTGTTCCCCCCTCACCTGTTCTCACCCTAACCTGCTCTCCCTCTCACTTGTTCTCACCCTAACCTGCTCTCCCTCTCACCTGTTCTCATCCTAAACTGCTCTCCTTCTCAGTTGTTCTCACCCTAACCTGCTCCCCCTCTCACCTGTTCTCACCCTAACATGCTCTCCCTCTCAGTTCTTCTCACCCTTACCTGCTCCCCCTCTCACCTGTTCTAACCTGTTCTCCCTCTCACCCTAACCTATTCCTCCTCTCACCTGTTCTCACCCTAACCTGCTCTCTCTCTCACCCTAACCTGTTCCCCCTCTCACCTGTTCTCACCCTAACCTGCTCTCCATCTCACCTGTTCTCACCCTAACCTACTCTCCCTCTCACCTGTTCTCACCCTAACCTACTCTCCCTCTCACCTGTTCTCACCCTAGCCTGCTCTCCCTCTCACCCTAACCTGCTCCCCCTCTCATCTTTCTCACCCTAACCTGTTCCCCCTCTCACCTGCTCTCCCTCTCACCTGTTCTCGCCCTAACTTGCTCTCCCTCTCACCCTAATCTGCTCCCCCTCTCTCACCCTAACCTGTTCCCTCTCTCACCTGTTCTCACCCTAAACTGCTCTCCCTCTCACCTGTTCTCACCCTAACCTGCTCTCCCTCTCACCTATTCTCACCCTAACCTGCTCTCCCTCTCAGTTGTTCTCACCCTAACCTGCTCTCCCTCTCAGTTGTTCTCACCCTAACCTGCTCCCCCTCTCACCTGTTCTCATCCTAACCTGCTCTCCCTCTCACCCTAACCTGTTCCTCCTCTCACCTGTTCTCACCCTAACCTGCTCTCCCTCTCACCCTAAGCTGTTCGCCCTCTCACCTGTTCTCACCGTAACCTGCTCCCCCTCTCACCCTAACCTGTTCCCCCTCTCACCTGTTCTCACCCTAACCTGCTCTCCCTCTCACCTGTTCTCACCCTAACCTACTCTCACTCTCACCTGTTCTCACCCTAACCTACTCTCCTTCTCACCTGTTCTCACCCTAACCTGCTCTCCCTCTCACCTGTTCTTGCCCTAACCTGCTCTCTCTCACCTGTTCTCACCCTAACCTGCTTCCCCTCTCACCCTTTCTAACCCTAACCTGTTTCCCCTCTCACATGTTCTCACCCTAACCTGTTCCCCCCTCACCTGTTCTCACCCTAACCTGCTCTCCCTCTCACCCTAACCTGCTCTCCCTCTCAGTTGTTCTCACCCTAACTTGCTCTCTCTCTCAGTTGTTCTCACCCTAACCTGCTCTCCCTCTCAGTTGTTCTCACCCTAACCTGCTCCCACTCTCACCTGTTCTCACCCTAACCTGTTCTCCCTCTCACCCTAACCTGCTCCTCCTCTCACCTGTTCTCACCCTAACCTGCTTCTCCTCTCACCCTAACCTGCTCCCCCTCTCACCTGTTCTCACCCTAACCTGTTCCTCCTCTCACCTGTTCTCACTCTAACCTGTTCCCCCCCTCTCACCTGTTCTCAACCTAACCTGTTCTCCCTCTCACCCTAACCTGCTCCCCCTCTCACCTGTTCTCACCCTAACCTGTTCTCCCTCGAACCCTAACCTGCTCCTCCTCTCACCTGTTCTCACCCTAACCTGCTCCTCCTTTCACCTGTTCTCACCCTAACCTGCTCTCCCTTTCACCTGTTCTCACCCTAACCTGCTCCCCCTTTCACCTGTTCTCACCCTAACCTGCTCCCCATCTCACCTGTTCTCACCCTAACCTGTTCTCCCTCTCACTCTAACCTGCTCCTCCTCTCACCTGTTCTCACCCTAACCTGCTCCCCCTCTCACCTGTTCTCACCCTCACCTGCTCTCCCTCTCACCCTAACCTGTTCCCCCTCTCACCTGTTCTCACCCTAACCTGCTCTCCCTCTCACCTGTTCTCACCCTAACCTGCTCCCCCTCTCACCTGTTCTCACCCTAACCTGTTCTCCCTCTCACACTAACCTACTCTCCCTCTCACCTGTTCTCGTCCTAACCTGTTCCCCCTCTCACCTGTTCTCACCCTAACCTGCTCCCACTCTCACCCTTTCTCACCCTAACCTGTTCCCCCTCTCACCTGTTCTCACCCTAACCTGCTCCCCCTCTCACCTGTTCTCACCCTCACCTGCTCTCCCTCTCACCCTAACATGTTCCCCCTCTCACCTGTTCTCACCCTAACCTGCTCTCCCTCTCACCTGTTCTCACCCTAACCTGCTCTCCCTCTGACCCGTTGTCGTCCTAACCTGCTCTCCCTCTTACCCGTTCTCACCCTAACCTGCTCCCCCTCTCACCTGTTCTCACCCTAACCTGCTCTCCCTCTCAGTTCTTCTCACCCTTAACTGCTCCCCCTCTCACCTGTTCTCACCCTAACCTGTTCTCCCTCTCACCCTAACCTGTTCCTCCTCTCACCTGTTCTTACCCTAACCTGCTCTCCCTCTCACCTGTTCTCACCCTAACCTACTATCCCTCTCACCTGTTCTCACCCTAACCTACTCTCCTTCTCACCTGTTCTCACCCTAACCTGCTCTCCCTCTCACCTGTTCTCGCCCTAACCTGCTCTCTCTCACCTGTTCTCACCCTAACCTGCTTCCCCTCTCACCCTTTCGAACCCTAACCTGTTTCCCCTCTCACCTGTTCTCACCCTAACCTGTTCCCCCCTCACCTGTTCTCACCCTAACCTGCTCTCCCTCTCACCCTAACCTGCTCTCCCTCTCACCTGTTTTCACCCTAACCTGTTCTCCCTCAGTTGTTCTCACCCTAACCTGCTCCCCCTCTCATCTGTTCTCATCCTAACCTGCTCTCCCTCTCACCTGTTCTCACCCTAACCTGCTCTCCCTCTGACCCGTTGTTGTCCTAACCTGCTCTCCCTCTTACCCGTTCTCACCCTAACCTGCTCCCCCTCTCACCTGTTCTCACCCTAACCTGCTCTCCTTCTCAGTTCTTCTCACCCTTAACTGCTCCCCCTCTTACCTGTTCTCACCCTAACCTGTTCTCCCTCTCACCCTAACCTGTTCTTCCTCTCACCTGTTCTCACCCTAACCTGCTCTCCATCTCACCTGTTCTCACCCTAACCTGTTCCCCCTCTCACCTGTTCTCACCCTAACCTGCTCTCCCTCTCACCTGTTCTCACCCTAACCTACTCTCCCTCTCACCTGTTCTCACCCTAACCTACTCTCCCTCTCACCTATTCTCACCATAACCTGCTCTCCCTCTCACCCGTTCTCACCCTAACCTGCTCCCCCTCTCACCTGTTCTCACCCTAACCTGTTCGCCTTCTCAGTTCCTCTCACCCTAACCTGCTCTCCCTCTAAACCTAACCTGCTCTCCCGCTCACTCATTCTCACCCTTTACCCGCTATCCATTTGCTTTCTCATTCAGCTATAACACTCCCACTGCTCTCCCTCTCTACCCTGCTTGCCCTCTCACCCTTCTCCTACACTCTAAACCTTAACCAGCTCTCATATTGCCCTCACTTTCCCTCTTAATCAGCTCTCCTAATTCCTCCTGCACTCCCTCTCAACCAGCTCTCCCCCTGCCCTCACTTTTCCCCTGTTCTCTCTCTTCCCTGCTCTTACTTCCCCCCCTGGACACACACGTCCCCTGCACTCACTCTCCACATTCTTTTTCCTTACTAAACTCTCCCACTCACCTCTCACTCATCCTGCTCTAGCTTATCCCTTACCTTGCTCTCATCTGACCTCACTCTACCTCTGCTCTTCTCCTTACTAGCTTTCCCCTCACCCTAACCTGTTCCCCCTCTCAGCTGTTCTCACCCTAACCTGCTCTCCCTCTCACCTGTTCTCGCCCTAACCTGCTCTCTCTCACCTGTTCTCACCCTAACCTGCTCCCCCTCTCACCCTTTCTAACCCTAACCTGTTCCCCCTCTCACCCTAAACTGTTCCCCCCTCACCTGTTCTCACCCTAACCTGCTCTCCCTCTCACTTGTTCTCACCCTAACCTGCTCTCCCTCTCACCTGTTCTCATCCTAAACTGCTCTCCTTCTCAGTTGTTCTCACCCTAACCTGCTCCCCCTCTCACCTGTTCTCACCCTAACATGCTCTCCCTCTCAGTTCTTCTCACCCTTACCTGCTCCCCCTCTCACCTGTTCTAACCTGTTCTCCCTCTCACCCTAACCTATTCCTCCTCTCACCTGTTCTCACCCTAACCTGCTCTCTCTCTCACCCTAACCTGTTCCCCCTCTCACCTGTTCTCACCCTAACCTGCTCTCCATCTCACCTGTTCTCACCCTAACCTACTCTCCCTCTCACCTGTTCTCACCCTAACCTACTCTCCCTCTCACCTGTTCTCACCCTAGCCTGCTCTCCCTCTCACCCTAACCTGCTCCCCCTCTCATCCTTTCTCACCCTAACCTGTTCCCCCTCTCACCTGCTCTCCCTCTCACCTGTTCTCGCCCTAACTTGCTCTCCCTCTCACCCTAATCTGCTCCCCCTCTCTCACCCTAACCTGTTCCCTCTCTCACCTGTTCTCACCCTAACCTGTTCCCCCCTCACCTGTTCTCACCCTAAACTGCTCTCCCTCTCACCTGTTCTCACCCTAACCTGCTCTCCCTCTCACCTATTCTCACCCTAACCTGCTCTCCCTCTCAGTTGTTCTCACCCTAACCTGCTCTCCCTCTCAGTTGTTCTCACCCTAACCTGCTCCCCCTCTCACCTGTTCTCATCCTAACCTGCTCTCCCTCTCACCCTAACCTGTTCCTCCTCTCACCTGTTCTCCCCCTAACCTGCTCTCCCTCTCACCCTAACCTGTTCGCCCTCTCACCTGTTCTCACCGTAACCTGCTCCCCCTCTCACCCTAACCTGTTCCCCCTCTCACCTGTTCTCACCCTAACCTGCTCTCCCTCTCACCTGTTCTCACCCTAACCTACTCTCCCTCTCACCTGTTCTCACCCTAACCTACTCTCCTTCTCACCTGTTCTCACCCTAACCTGCTCTCCCTCTCACCTGTTCTCGCCCTAACCTGCTCTCTCTCACCTGTTCTCACCCTAACCTGCTTCCCCTCTCCCCCTTTCTAACCCTAACCTGTTTCCCCTCTCACATGTTCTCAACCTAACCTGTTCCCCCCTCACCTGTTCTCACCCTAACCTGCTCTCCCTCTCACCCTAACCTGCTCTCCCTCTCACCTGTTTTCACCCTAACCTGTTCTCCCTCAGTTGTTCTCACCCTAACCTGCTCCCCCTCTCATCTGTTCTCATCCTAACCTGCTCTCCCTCTCACCTGTTCTCACCCTAACCTGCTCTCCCTCTCACCCGTTGTCGTCCTAACCTGCTCTCCCTCTTACCTGTTCTCACCCTAACCTGTTCTCCCTCTCACCCTAACCTGTTCCTCCTCTCACCTGTTCTCACCCTAACCTGCTCTCCCTCTCAGTTCTTCTCACCCTTAACTGCTCCCCCTCTCACCTGTTCTCACCCTAACCTGTTCTCCCTCTCACCCTAACCTGTTCCTCCTCTCACCTGTTCTCACCCTAACCTGCTCTCCATCTCACCTGTTCTCACCCTAACCTGCTCCCCCTCTCACCCTAACCTGTTCCCCCTCTCACCTGTTCTCACCCTAACCTGCTCTCCCTCTCACCTGTTCTCACCCTAACCTACTCTCCCTCTCACCTGTTCTCACCCTAACCTACTCTCCCTCTCACCTGTTCTCACCATAACCTGCTCTCCCTCTCACCCTAACCTGCTCCCCCTCTCATCCTTTCTCACCCTAACCTGTTCCCCCTCTCACCTGCTCTCCCTCTCACCTGTTCTCGCCCTAACCTGCTCTCTCTCTCACCTGTTCTCACCCTAATCTGCTCCCCCTCTCACCCTAACCTGTTCCCCCTCTCACCTGTTCTCACCCTAACCTGTTCCCCCCTCACCTGTTCTCACCCTAACCTGCTCTCCCTCTCACCTGTTCTCACCCTAACCTGCTCTTCCTCTCACCTGTTCTCACCCTAACCTGCTCTCCCTCAGTTGTTCTCACCCTAACCTGCTCCCCCTCTCACCTGTTCTCATCCTAACCTGTTCCTCCTCTCACCTGTTCTCACCCTAACCTGCTCTCCCTCTCACCCTAACCTGTTCACCCTCTCACCTGTTCTCACCCTAACCTGTTCCCCCTCTCACCTGTTCTCATCCTAACCTACTCTCCCTCTCACCTGTTTTTACCCTAACCTGCTCTCCCTCTCACCCTAACCTGCTCCCCCTCTCATCCTTTCTCACCCTAACCTGATCCCCCTCTCACCTGTTCTCACCCTAACCTGCTCTCCCTCTCACCTGTTCTCGCCCTAACCTGCTCTCTCTCACCTGTTCTCACCCTAACCTGCTCCCCTTCTCACCCTTTCTCACCCTAACCTGCTCTCCCTCTCACCCTAACCTGTTCCCCCTCTCACCTGTTCTCACCCTAACCTGCTCTCCCTCTCACCTGTTCTCACCCTAACCTGCTCCCTCTCTCACCTGTTCTCACCCTAACCTGTTCTCCCTCTCACACTAACCTACTCTCCCTCTCACCTGTTCTCTTCCTAACCTGTTCCCCCTCTCACCTGTTCTCACCCTAACCTGCTCCCACTCTCACCCTTTCTCACCCTAACCTGTTCACCCTCTCACCTGTTCTCACCCTAACCTGCACCCCCTCTCACCTGTTCTCACCCTCACCTGCTCTCCCTCTCACCCTAACATGTTCCCCCTCTCACCTGTTCTCACCCTAACCTGCTCTCCCTCTCACCTGTTCTCACCCTAACCTGCTCTCCCTCTGACCCGTTGTCGTCCTAACCTGCTCTCCCTCTTACCCGTTCTCACCCTAACCTGCTCCCCCTCTCACCTGTTCTCACCCTAACCTGCTCTCCCTCTCAGTTCTTCTCACCCTTAACTGCTCCCCCTCTCACCTGTTCTCACCCTAACCTGTTCTCCCTCTCACCCTAACCTGTTCCTCCTCTCACCTGTTCTTACCCTAACCTGCTCTCCCTCTCACCTGTTCTCACCCTAACCTACTATCCCTCTCACCTGTTCTCACCCTAACCTACTCTCCTTCTCACCTGTTCTCACCCTAACCTGCTCTCCCTCTCACCTGTTCTCGCCCTAACCTGCTCTCTCTCACCTGTTCTCACCCTAACCTGCTTCCCCTCTCACCCTTTCTAACCCTAACCTGTTTCTCCTCTCACCTGTTCTCACCCTAACCTGTTCCCCCCTCACCTGTTCTCACCCTAACCTGCTCTCCCTCTCACCTGTTTTCACCCTAACCTGTTCTCCCTCAGTTGTTCTCACCCTAACCTGCTCCCCCTCTCATCTGTTCTCATCCTAACCTGCTCTCCCTCTCACCTGTTCTCACCCTAACCTGCTCTCCCTCTGACCCGTTGTTGTCCTAACCTGCTTTCCCTCTCACCTGTTCTCACCCTAACCTGCTCTCCTTCTCAGTTCTTCTCACCCTTAACTGCTCCCCCTCTCACCTGTTCTCACCCTAACCTGTTCTCCCTCTCACCCTAACCTGTTCTTCCTCTCACCTGTTCTCACCCTAACCTGCTCTCCATCTCACCTGTTCTCACCCTAACCTGTTCCCCCTCTCACCTGTTCTCACCCTAACCTGCTCTCCCTCTCACCTGTTCTCACCCTAACCTACTCTCCCTCTCACCTGTTCTCACCCTAACCTACTCTCCCTCTCACCTATTCTCACCATAACCTGCTCTCCCTCTCACCCGTTCTCACCCTAACCTGCTCCCCCTCTCACCTGTTCTCACCCTAACCTGTTCGCCTTCTCAGTTCCTCTCACCCTAACCTGCTCTCCCTCTAAACCTAACCTGCTCTCCCGCTCACTCATTCTCACCCTTTACCCGCTATCCATTTGCTTTCTCATTCAGCTATAACACTCCCACTGCTCTCCCTCTCTACCCTGCTTGCCCTCTCACCCTTCTCCTACACTCTAAACCTTAACCAGCTCTCATATTGCCCTCACTTTCCCTCTTAATCAGCTCTCCTAATTCCTCCTGCACTCCCTCTCAACCAGCTCTCCCCCTGCCCTCACTTTTCCCCTGTTCTCTCTCTTCCCTGCTCTTACTTCCCCCCCTGGACACACACGTCCCCTGCACTCACTCTCCACATTCTTTTTCCTTACTAAACTCTCCCACTCACCTCTCACTCATCCTGCTCTAGCTTATCCCTTACCTTGCTCTCATCTGACCTCACTATACCTCTGCTCTTCTCCTTACTAGCTTTCCCCTCACCCTAACCTGTTCCCCCTCTCAGCTGTTCTCACCCTAACCTGCTCTCCCTCTCACCTGTTCTCGCCCTAACCTGCTGTCTCTCACCTGTTCTCACCCTAACCTGCTCCCCCTCTCACCCTTTCTAACCCTAACCTGTTCCCCCTCTCACCTGTTCTCACCCTAAACTGTTCCCCCCTCACCTGTTCTCACCCTAACCTGCTCTCCCTCTCACTTGTTCTCACCCTAACCTGCTCTCCCTCTCACCTGTTCTCATCCTAAACTGCTCTCCTTCTCAGTTGTTCTCACCCTAACCTGCTCCCCCTCTCACCTGTTCTCACCCTAACATGCTCTCCCTCTCAGTTCTTCTCACCCTTACCTGCTCCCCCTCTCACCTGTGCTAACCTGTTCTCCCTCTCACCCTAACCTATTCCTCCTCTCACCTGTTCTCACCCTAACCTGCTCTCTCTCTCACCCTAACCTGTTCCCCCTCTCACCTGTTCTCACCCTAACCTGCTCTCCATCTCACCTGTTCTCACCCTAACCTACTCTCCCTCTCACCTGTTCTCACCCTAACCTACTCTCCCTCTCACCTGTTCTCACCCTAGCCTGCTCTCCCTCTCACCCTAACCTGCTCCCCCTCTCATCTTTCTCACCCTAACCTGTTCCCCCTCTCACCTGCTCTCCCTCTCACCTGTTCTCGCCCTAACTTGCTCTCCCTCTCACCCTAATCTGCTCCCCCTCTCTCACCCTAACCTGTTCCCTCTCTCACCTGTTCTCACCCTAAACTGCTCTCCCTCTCACCTGTTCTCACCCTAACCTGCTCTCCCTCTCACCTATTCTCACCCTAACCTGCTCTCCCTCTCAGTTGTTCTCACCCTAACCTGCTCTCCCTCTCAGTTGTTCTCACCCTAACCTGCTCCCCCTCTCACCTGTTCTCATCCTAACCTGCTCTCCCTCTCACCCTAACCTGTTCCTCCTCTCACCTGTTCTCACCCTAACCTGCTCTCCCTCTCACCCTAAGCTGTTCGCCCTCTCACCTGTTCTCACCGTAACCTGCTCCCCCTCTCACCCTAACCTGTTCCCCCTCTCACCTGTTCTCACCCTAACCTGCTCTCCCTCTCACCTGTTCTCACCCTAACCTACTCTCACTCTCACCTGTTCTCACCCTAACCTACTCTCCTTCTCACCTGTTCTCACCCTAACCTGCTCTCCCTCTCACCTGTTCTTGCCCTAACCTGCTCTCTCTCACCTGTTCTCACCCTAACCTGCTTCCCCTCTCACCCTTTCTAACCCTAACCTGTTTCCCCTCTCACATGTTCTCACCCTAACCTGTTCCCCCCTCACCTGTTCTCACCCTAACCTGCTCTCCCTCTCACCCTAACCTGCTCTCCCTCTCACCTGTTTTCACCCTAACCTGTTCTCCCTCAGTTGTTCTCATCCTAACCTGCTCCCCCTCTCATCTGTTCTCATCCTAACCTGCTCTCCCTCTCACCTGTTCTCACCCTAACCTGCTCCCCCTCTCACCTGTTCTCACCCTAACCTGCTCTCCCTCTCAGTTCTTCTCACCCTTAACTGCTCCCCCTCTCACCTGTTCTCACCCTAACCTGTTCTCCCTCTCACCCTAATCTGTTCCTCCTCTCACCTGTTCTCACCCTAACCTGCTCTCCCTCTGACCCGTTGTCGTCCTAACCTGCTCTCCCTCTTACCCGTTCTCACCCTAACCTGCTCCCCCTCTCACCTGTTCTCACCCTAACCTGCTCTCCCTCTCAGTTCTTCTCACCCTTAACTGCTCCCCCTCTCACCTGTTCTCACCCTAACCTGTTCTCCCTCTCACCCTAATCTGTTCCTCCTCTCACCTGTTCTCACCCTAACCTGCTCTCCATCTCACCTGTTCTCACCCTAACCTGCTCCCCCTCTCACCATAACCTGTTCCCCCTCTCACCTGTTCTCACCCTAACCTGCTCTCCCTCTCACCTGTTCTCACCCTAACCTACTCTCCCTCTCACCTGTTCTCACCCTAACCTACTCTCCCTCTCACCTGTTCTCACCATAACCTGCTCTCCCTCTCACCCTAACCTGCTCCCCCTCTCATCCTTTCTCACCCTAACCTGTTCCCCCTCTCACCTGCTCTCCCTCTCACCTGTTCTCGCCCTAACCTGCTCTCTCTCTCACCTGTTCTCACCCTAATCTGCTCCCCCTCTCACCCTAACCTGTTCCCCCTCTCACCTGTTCTCACCCTAACCTGTTCCCCCCTCACCTGTTCTCACCCTAACCTGCTCTCCCTCTCACCTGTTCTCACCCTAACCTGCTCTTCCTCTCACCTGTTCTCACCCTAACCTGCTCTCCCTCAGTTGTTCTCACCCTAACCTGCTCCCCCTCTCACCTGTTCTCATCCTAACCTGTTCCTCCTCTCACCTGTTCTCACCCTAACCTGTTCTCCCTCTCACCTGTTCTCACCCTAACCTGTTCACCCTCTCACCTGTTCTCACCCTAACCTGTTCCCCCTCTCACCTGTTCTCATCCTAACCTACTCTCACCTGTTTTTACCCTAAACTGCTCTCCCTCTCACCCTAACCTGCTCCCCCGCTCATCCTTTCTCACCCTAACCTGATCCCCCTCTCACCTGTTCTCACCCTAACCTGCTCTCCCTCTCACCTGTTCTCGCCCTAACCTGCTCTCTCTCTCTCACCTGTTCTCACCCTAACCTGCTCCCCTTCTCACCCTAACCTGTTCCCCCTCTCACCTGTTCTCACCCTAACCTGCTCTCCCTCTCAGTTGTTCTCGCCCTAACCTGCTCTCCCTCTCACCCTGACCTCTCTCTCTCACCTGTTCTCACCATAACCTGCTCTCCCTCTCACCTGTTCTCACCCTAACCTACTATCCCTCTGACCCGTTGTCGTCCTAACCTGCTCTCCCTCTTACCCGTTCTCACCCTAACCTGCTCCCCAGCTCACCTGTTCTCACCCTAATCTGCTCTCCCTCTCACCCGTTATCGCCCTAACCTGCTCTCCCTCTCACCCTGACCTCTCCCTCTCACCTGTTCTCGCCATAACCTGCTTTCCCTCTCACCCGTTCTCACCCTGACCTCTCCCTCTCACCCTAATCTGCTCCCCCTCTCACCCTTTCTCACCCTAACCTGTTCCCCCTCTCACCTTAACCTGTTCCCCCCTCACCTGTTCTCACCCTAACCTGCTCTCCCTCTCACCTGTTCTCACCCTAACCTGCTCTCCCTCTCACCTGTTCTCACACTAACCTGCTCTCCCTCTCAGTTGTTCTCACCGTAACCTGCTCTCCCTCTCAGTTGTTCTCACCCTAACCTGCTCCCCCTCTCACCTGTTCTCATCCTAAACTGCTCTCCCTCTCACCCTAACCTGTTCCTCCTCTCACCTGTTCTCACCCTAACCTGTTCGCCCTCTCACCTGTTCTCACCCTAACCTGCTCCCCTCTCACCCTAACCTGTTCCCCCTCTCACCTGATCTCACCCTAACCTGCTCTCCCTCTCACCTGTTCTCACCCTAACCTACTCTCCCTCTCACCTGTTCTCACCCTAACCTACTCTCCCTCTCACCTGTTCTCACCCTAACCTGCTCTCCCTCTCACCCTAACCTGCTCCCCCTCTCATCCTTTCTCACCCTAACCTGTTCCCCCCCCCTCACCTGTTCTCACCCTAACCTGTTCCCCCCTCACCTGCTCTCCCTCTCACCTATTCTCACCCTAACCTGCTCTCCCTCTCACCTGTTCTCACCCTAACCTGCTCTCCCTCTCAGTTGTTCTCACCTTAACCTGCTCCCCCTCTCACCTGTTCTCATCCTAACCTGCTCTCCCTCTCACCTGTTCTCACCCTAACCTGCTCTCCCTCAGTTGTTCTCACCCTAACCTGCTCCCCCTCTCACCTGTTCTCATCCTAACCTGTTCCTCCTCTCACCTGTTCTCACCCTAACCTGCTCTCCCTCTCACCCTAACCTGTTCCCTCTCTCACCTGTTCTCATCCTAACCTACTCTCCCTCTCACCTGTTTTTACCCTAAACTGCTCTCCCTCTCACCCTAACCTGCTCCCCCTCTCATCCTTTCTCACCCTAACCTGATCCCCCTCTCACCTGTTCTCACCCTAACCTGCTCTCCCTCTCACCTGTTCTCGCCCTAACCTGCTCTCTCTCTCACCTGTTCTCACCCTAACCTGCTCCCCTTCTCACCCTTTCTCACCCTAACCTGTTCCCCCTCTCACCTGTTCTCACCCTAACCTGCTCTCCATCTCAGTTGTTCTCGCCCTAACCTGCTCTCCCTCTCACCCTGACCTGTCTCTCTCACCTGTTCTCACCATAACCTGCTCTCCCTCTCACCTGTTCTCACCCTAACCTGCTATCCCTCTGACCCGTTGTCGTCCTAACCTGCTCTCCCTCTTACCCGTTCTCACCCTAACCTGCTCCCCAGCTCACCTGTTCTCACCCTAATCTGCTCTCCCTCTCACCCGTTGTCGCCCTAACCTGCTCTCCCTCTCACCCTGACCTCTCTCTCTCACCTGTTCTCGCCATAACCTGCTTTCCCTTTCACCCGTTCTCACCCTGACCTCTCCCTCTCACCCTAATCTGCTCCCCCTCTCACCCTTTCTCACCCTAACCTGTTCCCCCTCTCACCTTAACCTGTTCCCCCCTCACCTGTTCTCACCCTAACCTGCTCTCCCTCTCACCTGTTCTCACCCTAACCTGCTCTCCCTCTCACCTGTTCTCACACTAACCTGCTCTCCCTCTCAGTTGTTCTCACCGTAACCTGCTCTCCCTCTCAGTTGTTCTCACCCTAACCTGCTCCCCCTCTCACCTGTTCTCATCCTAAACTGCTCTCCCTCTCACCCTAACCTGTTCCTCCTCTCACCTGTTCTCACCCTAACCTGCTCCCCTCTCACCCTAACCTGTTCCCCCTCTCACCTGATCTCAACCTAACCTGCTCTCCCTCTCACCTGTTCTCACCCTAACCTACTCTCCCTCTCACCTGTTCTCACCCTAACCTACTCTCCCTCTCACCTGTTCTCACCCTAACCTGCTCTCCCTCTCACCCTAACCTGCTCCCCCTCTCATCCTTTCTCACCCTAACCTGTTCCCCCCCCTCACCTGTTCTCACCCTAACCTGTTCCCCCCTCACCTGCTCTCCCTCTCACCTGTTCTCACCCTAACCTGCTCTCCCTCTCACCTGTTCTCACCCTAACCTGCTCTCCCTCTCAGTTGTTCTCACCCTAACCTGCTCCCCCTCTCACCTGTTCTCATCCTAACCTGCTCTCCCTCTCACCTGTTCTCACCCTAAGCTGCTATCCCTCTGACCCGTTGTCGTCCTAACCTGCTCTCCCTCTTACCCGTTCTCACCCTAACCTGCTCCCCAGCTCACCTGTTCTCACCGTAATCTGCTCTCCCTCTCACCCGTTGTCGCCCTAACCTGCTCTCCCTCTCATCCTGACCTCTCTCTCTCTCACCTGTTCTCGCCATAACCTGCTCTCCCTCTCACCCATTCTCACCCTGACCTCTCCCCCTCACCCGTTCTCACCCTAACCTGCTCTCCCTCTCACCTGTTCTCACCCTAACCTGCTCTCCCTCTGACTTGTTCTCACCCTAACCTGCCCCCCTCTCACCTGTTCTCACCGTAACCTGCTCCCCCTCTCACCTGTTCTCATCCTAACCTGCTCTCCCCCTCACCCGTTCTCACCCCAACTTACTCTCCCCCTCACCCGTTCTCACCCTAACCCGTTCTCACCCTAACCTGCTCTCCCTCTCACCTGTTCTCACCCTATCCGGCTCTCCCTCTGACTTGTTCTCACCCTAACCTGCCCCCCCTCTCACCTGTTCTCAACTTAACCTGCTCTCCCTCTCACCTGTTCTCACCCTTACCTGCTCTCCCTCTCACCCTAACCTGTTCCCCCTCTCACCTGTTCTCACCCTAACCTGCTCTCCCTCTCACCTGTTCTCACCCTAACCAACTCTCCCTCTCACCTGTTCTCACCCTAACCTACTCTCCCTCTCACCTGTTCTCACCCTAACCTGCTCTCCCTCTCACTCTAACCTGCTCCCCCTCTCATCCTTTCTCACCCTAACCTGCCCCCCCTCTCACCTGTTCTCACCCTAACCTGCTCTCCCTCTCACCTGTTCTCACCCTAACCTGCTCTCCCTCTGACCCGTTGTCATCCTAACCTTCTCTCCCTCTTACCCGTTCTCACCCTAACCTGCTCCCCAGCTCACCTGTTCTCACCCTAATCTGCTCTCCCTCTCACCCTGACCTCTCTCTCTCACCTGTTCTCGCCATAACCTGCTCTCCCTCTCACCCTGACCTCTCCCTCTCACCCGTTCTCACCCTAACCTGCTCTCCCCCTCACCCGTTCTCACCCCAACTTGCTCTCCCCCTCACCTGTTCTCCCCCTAACCTGCTCTCCCTCTCACCTGTTCTCACCCTAACCTGCTCTCCCTTTGACTTGTTCTCACCCTAACCTGCCCCCCTCTCACCTGTTCTCACCCTAACCTGCTCCCCCTCTCACCTGTTCTCACCCTAACCTGCTCTCCCTCTCACCCGTTCTCACCCTAACCTGCTCCCCCTCTCACCTGTTCTCATCCTAACCTGTTCGCCCTCTCAGTTCTTCTCACCCTAACCTGCTCTCCCTCTAAACCTAACCTGCTCTCCCGCTCACTCATTCTCACCCTTTACCTGCTATCCATTTGCTTTCTCATTCAGCTATAACACTCACACTCTCCCACTGCTCTCCCTCTCAACCCTGCTTGCCCTCTCACCCTTCTCCTACACTCTAAACCTTAACCAGCTCTCATATTGCCCTCACTTTCCCTCTTAATCAGCACTCCTCATTTCTCCTGCGCTCCCTCTCAACCAGCTCTCCCCCTGCCCTCACTTTTCCCCTGTTCTCTCTCTTACCTGCTCTTACTTCCCCCCTGGACACACACGTTCCCTGCACTCACTCTCCACATTCTTTTTCCTTACTAAACTCTCCCACTCACCTCTCACTCATCCTGCTCTAGCTTATCCCTTACCTTGCTCTCATCTGACCTCACTCTACCTCTGCTCTCCTCCTTACTAAACTCTCCCACTCACCTATCACTTATCCTCCTCTAGCTTTCCCCTTACCCTGCTCTCACCTGACCTCACTCTACCTCTGCTCTCCTCCATACTAAACTCTCCCACTGACCTACCACTCATCCTGCTCTAGCTTATCCCTTACCCTGCTCTCACCTGACCTCACTCTACCTCTGTTCTCCTCCTTACTAAACTCTCCCACTCACCTACCACTCATCCTGCTCTAGCTTTCCCCTTACACTGCTCTCACCTGACCTCACTCTACCTCTGCTCTCCTCCTTACTAAATTCTCCCACTCACCTACCACTCATCCTGTTCTAGCTTTCCCCTTGCCCTGCTCTCACTCTACCTCTGCTCTCACCTGACCTCACTCTACCTCTGCTCTCCTCCTTACTAAACTCTCCCACTCACCTATCACTTATCCTCCTCTAGCTTTCCCCTTACCCTGCTCTCACCTGACCTCACTCTACCTCTGCTCTCCTCCTTACTAAACTCTCCCACTCACCTATCACTTATCCTCCTCTAGCTTTCCCCTTACCCTGCTCTCACCTGGCCTCACTCTACCTCTGCTCTCCTCCTTACTAAACTCTCCCACTCACCTATCACTCATCTTGCTCTAGCTTTCCCCTTACCCTGCTCTCACCTGACCTCACTCTACCTCTGCTCTCCTCCTTACTAAACTCTCCCACTCATCCTGCTCTAGCTTTCCCCTTACCTTGCTCTCACCTTACCTCACTCTACCTCTGCTCTCCTCCTTACTAAACTCTCCCACTCACCTAACACTCAACCTCCTCTAGCTTTCCCCTTGCCCTGCTCTCATCTGACCTCACTCTACCTCTGCTCTCCTCCTTACTAAATTCTCCCACTCACCTACCACTTATCCTCTCACTCTCCCTGTTCCAGCCTACTCTCCTTCACACCCTGCTTCCACCATCTCCATGTTCTCTCTCTCTTCCCACCATCTCCCCCTCTCCTCTATTCTCCTCCTCCCCCTCTCACACACCTGCAGCTTTTACTCCCCCCTTCACCTTTTCATTTCACTCCCAGTTCTATTAATTAATTCTATCCACATTTGACCATCCCCCTCACAAGTATCTCTCATCTATCCTCTCACAATATTCTTTGCTACTTTTCACCAATTGTTTTCAACCAGTCTCCCCTCTCCTCCTAATTTCCTCCCACCTATATTCTTTTTACCAACCCACTCCCATCCACCTTTAGCATTATTGTTCCCTCTCATACATTTTTTACAATGTACTGTAAAAACATGTTTTCACTTAATGTGTTTCTGATTGGCTTGTTATACCAGCAGCAGAGTATAAAATGTATGAGAAATTGACCATTTAGGTTTATTTTTCTTTATGATATAGCTGTTTTTGTTCTTTGAAACCACAACCCATTAAAATGGGTTAAGTGTGCAGGGAAATCGGATAGCCTTATTTTAATGATTTTCTGTACACACAAATGCTTCCTTCTCATATCTGTCTGTATACCAAAGCCCAATATATAGCGAGAACAATTGAAATTAGCATTCAATTACATATCTAGCCTAACCCCCACTGGGAGTGTAATTTCTTTTGCTGGATACGTTTACACGACCTTTCTACAGCCAATCAACTATTCGAAATGCTGAAATAAAGATAAAGAAGCTATTTGTGAACAATTTAGTACACCCCAGCAGGTAAAGTGGATCATTTGGAACAAATTTAATGGAGAAAGTACACTGTCCCTTTAAACATATCCTTTCCTAAATTAAACAGTATGAGATTATAATATTACAATGTTTAATTAGGTGTAGTTAAAACAAATTACAATATACTTTAATTATTTATTTTGTCCCCTCTTACTGTAATTTAACTATGAAAATGTATGTTTTTCTAAATTCCGCGGTGTTTCTATAAAGTAATGGGAGCTGCCATTATGTATCTTTCCTGCTGAGGACATATAGGGACAGATATAAAGCAATATATAAACAATGCCTTGTCTGCAAAGAGATATATAGAAAACTAGTTTAAATACTGCTGTGCCTATTACTTAAACGGATATGATACCCAAAAATGTTCTTTTGTGATCACACATAGTGTAGAATTTTAAAAATGTCCAATTTAACTCTATTATCAAATTTGCTTTGTTCCCATGATATTATTTGTTGAAGAGATACCTAGGTAGGCATCTGCTGCACTACATTGCAGGAAATAGTGCTCTTGCAAATGGATAACATTCTTGCAAAACTGCTGCCGTATAGTGCTCCAGAAATGGTCCGGCTCCTAAGCTTACATCCCTGCTTTTTAACAAAAAAATACCAAGAGAACAAAGAAAAAAATGATAATAGAAGTAAATTAGAAAGTTATTTAAAATGACATGCTCTATCTGAGTCATTAAAGACCTTGTAATAACAAGACATTTCTATAGAATAACATATCAATCTGGGAATGTTTTATTGTTTAAAAAGATAGATAATCCCCTTATTACCCATTCCCCAGTTTTGCATAAACAACACGGTTATAATAATACACATTTTACCTCTGTGATTACCTTGTATCTAAGCCTCTGCAGACTGCCGTCTTATCTCAGTGTTATTTACAAACTCGCCTTTTAACCAATTAGTGCAGGTCCCTGCATAACTCCACAGGAGTGAGCACATTGGTATGCATATGGCACACATGAACTAGCACTGTCTTGCTGTGAAAAGCCATAAAAATTTCCTGAGATAAAGGAAGCTGGCAGTGGTTTAGAAACAGGCAGAAAGTTAAGATGTTTAACAATAATAATAATAACTAGTATTTATATAGCGCCTTTCTCCCAGTGGGACTCAAAGCGCTTTTTCAGCGCTCGCTCTTGGAATTAACCAAATCGGCAGCTGAATAGTAATAGTTGTTATATTAAAGGGACATTACACAATAAATAAATGCCAAATAGAATGATGCATTCAAAGAAAACATTAGTCTGAGAATAACGTGTAGATGTATTTTTTAAAAGTTTCATTAGCTGCTTAAATATTGACAAATAAGTGTAAAGTTTTAGTGTCTATAAAACAATGGGAGCTGCCATGTTGTAACTTAGGTTACCTTTACTGCTGTGGCCAATTAGAGACAGTTATAAATAGGTCACTAGAGTGTGCAGCCAATGGCTGTGTGGAATATAACAGTGTTCTGCATTTCCAATTCTAACAGGAACTGAAAAGCTTATTCAGAATGGAATTACAGAAAAGGGAACAAAATAAATAATGAAAGTATATTGCAGAGTTTTTTTTTTATATATATATATACACTATGTTTTATTTTATATTAACATCTCAAAGTGTTTAATTTCTCTTTAATATAACAATGTTGGTTGTGCAAAGCTGGGGAATGGACAACAAACTGCATTATCTATCTTTTTAAACAATACAAACAAATCAAGTAGACTGTCCCTTTAACGTTTTTAAAACAAATTAACATACTTTTAGTCTACAGACAACAAGGCCAGCCACTCTCATAGTCATATTGTTAGTATAGACATTGTTTTGCAGTTTGTTATCTGATAAAGCCAATTAAGAACAGATATCTAGCAGAGTTAGATTTGAAAGGTCAGCAGGGAGCAATTCAAGTTCTGGGAATTAGAAATTGTGCAATTTTGAGAGCTAAATTACATGAAAATGGGGCAAAATAAATATTGAATGTATTGTGAAGTTGTTTCATTACAAACTACTAAGCATTTTCTATACAAATCTCAAGGTGTTTACTGTCCCTTTAATAGAAAATAAATGACTATATAGAAACTAAATCTTTACACATTTTTTAAACTAATATAATTGTAAAAATGTATAATTTTCTTATTATTTTAGGGCTAATGCTTGCTTTGAATACACTGTTTTGTTTATCATGTATTTACTGTTATAAAACTCTCTCTCTCTCTCTCTACACCCTTAAAGGGACAGTTTACTCAAAAATGTTCACAATTATCTATTTTACCTGCTGGAGTGTATCAAATTATTTACGAGTAGCTCCTTAACCCTTAATTCAGCATTTGAAATTTAGCCTGTGGTATCCTCAACTGTACTGAAAGTTTCTATGCTGGAGTCTAAGCTATTGATAAACCTAAGTAAACACAGCCAGCAGAAGAAATTACACTCTTAGTGGGGTGCAGGATAGATAAGTAATACAATTTAAATGTTCTATTGTTCTCTATAAGTACTGTACTTTGGTTTACAGACAACAAAGAAAGCAAGTTTGTGCATACAAAGTGATAACATAATGATATTATATTACCTGCCAGATCAACCAATTGTAATAGGCTGTGGTTTCATATCACAAAACCAGCTACTTCATATACACAAATATACCTAAACATGCAACTTCTCATACATTGTATACTCTGCAGCTGGTATAACAAGTGATTGAAAATACATTAAAGCAACAGTATACACCAATTTTTATTTAACTGCACGTAATGGACACTAATATAAAGAATAATATGCACAAATACTGATATAAAAATCCAGTATAAAACTGTTTAAGAACGTACTTAGAAACTCCCAGTTTAGCACTGTTAAAAAGGTTAGCTGGAACACCAACTGAAAGTGGTTCTATAGCAAAAACAGCAGACACCCCCCCCTCCCCTGTATATGAATAGACCCTTCACACAAACAGGAGCAAGCTGAAGGAGGTAGACATCAGTATACTTCTAAAACTTTGGGGCTTGGTTAGGAGTCTGAAAATCAGTGCAATGTTATTTAAAAAAAAAAAGGAAAACTATACATTAAAAAAAAAAAAAAAAAAAAAAAGAGCTGTATAGGCTATATAAATGGATCATCGCCAAAACATTTATGGAAATAAAAATCTAGTGTATAATGTCCCTTTAATGGAGAAACACTTTTACAGTGTGCTGTCCCTTTAATTCCCCACAACTTGCTGGGTATGCCTTTTTCCCACTTTAGCTTGTTCTCTCGCCCTCCCAAAACTTCCCCTTTCTGCCTCTTTATTGTCTTTTCTCTGTCATTTATTCTGCAGTTCAGGCTCCCCCCCCCATCTCAGTAGGATGGGAGTTGTTTTGCTGGAATTCCACCCCCTCCTATTGTATACAATGTAGGAGATGATTGTAAGTGTGAGTCACAGATAGGGGAGGGCTGGCACGTCACAACTCTCAAACAATCCTAAAATTCTCTACCATTCTTCAACGTGCTCTAAATCTTTCCTTGAACTCCCCTTTCCCAGTGTCTCACGTCTGCATTTCTATTCCCCCATTTCTCCTAATTTGTTCCTCAGTACTTGCTACATTCCCCCAATTTATTCTCCATTTCCCATAATCCCTAGTTTCACCACTGCAGACGTACGGTACCCCCAGACTCAAATCCTAAAACTTAAGTTTAACTTTTTCCAAAAACTTTTTTTTTATAACAAAACAAAAATATAGATTTTACTTTTGGACATCTGTGAAACAACTCAGGGATTTTGTTGTTTGCAAATATATTTTTACCATTTTCTTTTTAAGGATTTTTTTTACACTTTTTACTCAAATCAGGATTATATATTGGATGTTCACGGAGTGAAAGTCTTGTGGATTTTAAGGGGGAGCTTGATTTTTTGTTTTCATTTTTTTGGAGGGGGATAAGAAACTTTGTGTTTGGAGTCTGGAACAGATGAGGAGTTAAGTATTGAGAAGATGACAGTTTTGGGATTCTCAGATGGAATAGCAACAACAAGGATGGGATGGCTGTCTGGGTTTGTGCTGTTTGTACTTGGAGTACTGGGAGGCGTCTGTGCGCAGAATGGTGAGTATTAAAGGGACAGAATCTAGGGAATATACTACTATAACAGACAAGGGTTAACCAAACACTGTGAGAAAAGCAACTTCACTTCTTATACACTAATATTAGGAATGATATACCACTCAATTCCTCCTAATACACAGACACCAGGACATATACCACTCAATTCCTCCTAATACACAGACACTAGGGCACATACCACTCAATTCCTCCTAATACACAGACACCAGGACATATACCACTCAATTCCCCCTAATACACAGACACCAGGACATATACCACTCAATTCCTCCTAATACACAGACACCAGGACATATACCACTCAATTCCTCCTAATACACAGACACCAGGACATATACCACTCAATTCCTCCTAATACACAGACACCAGGACATATACCACTCAATTCCTCCTAATACACAGACACCAGGACATATACCACTCAATTCCTCCTAATACACAGACACCAGGACATATACCACTCAATTCCTCCTAATACACAGACACTAGGGCACATACCTCTCAATTCCTCCTAATACACAGACACCAGGGCACATACCTCTCATCTCCTCTAATACACATATAGCAGGGCATATACCTCTCATCTCCTAATACACAGACACCAGGACACATACCTCTCAACTCCCCTAATACACAGACACTAGGGCACATACCTCTTAACTCCTTGTAATACACAGATAGCAGGACACATACCTCTGACCTCTTAATACATGAACACTATGATACATACCACTTACCTTCCCTAATACACAGAAACCAGGACATGCAACTCTATCCTCCTCTAATACACATACAACAGTGCATATTCCTCTCACCCCCCTCAAATACAAAAACACTAGAATACATACCTTTCCCCTCCCCTAATACACAGAGACCAGGAACATACCTCTCTTCTCCCCTATACACAAACACAAGGACATTTTCCCATTCAAATCATCTTAATACACAGACACCAGGACACATGCACAAGCAAGATAATATGATTATTTAATCCTCAATAAACCGACAGCAAGACATATGCCTCTCACCTAATACACAGAGACAAGCACCACTTACATCTCCTAATACAAAATGACAGGAACCTCTCACTTCTTTCTGATACACAGGGATAGGTACCTATTATCTTCCCCTAATACACAGGTACATCTTGTATCCTCAATTTTAGTGTGATAGGTAAAGCTCACCTCCTCTTAAAGGGACACTGAACCAAAATTGTTTCTTTCATGATTCAGATAGACTAGAGTATGCAATTTTAAGCAACTTTCTAATTTACTCCTATTATCAAATTTTCTACATTCTCTTGGTATCTTTATTTGAAATGCAAGAATGTAAGTTTAGATGCCGGCCCATTTTTTGTTAACAACCTGGGTTGTTCTTGCTGATTGGTGTATAAATTCATCCACCAATAAAAAAAGTGCTGTCCGTAGTTCTGAAATAAAAAAAAAGCTTAGATGCCTTCTTTTTAAATAAAGATAGCAAGAGAACGAAGAAAAATTGATAATAGGAGTAAATTACAAAGTTGCTGAAAATTGCATGCTCTATCTGAATCACAAAATAAAAAAATGTGGGTTCAGTGTCCCTTTAATATAGAATCCACCTTCACATTTAATAGACAGGTCATTTTTTGCTAACGTTCTGGACTTACAATGTAGCCACAAATAATATTTTCACCATGTGTCAGAGGTGGGAATCAAACATCTGACTCAGCCATGACTGATCCTGGTTTGAATCCACATAGTGCAATTTATCAACTTCAGTCAAATTAAAGGGACATGAAATCCCAAATCTGTTGTTCATGATTCAGATAGTGAATACATTTTTATACAATTCTCCACTTTACTTCTGTTATCTAACTTGTCTTGTTCTCTTGGTATCCTTTGTTGAAGAAAAAGCATCAATGTACTACTGGTAGCTAGATGAATGCATTTGGTGAGCCAATACCATAAGGGATAAATGTGCAGTCACCAATCAGCAGCTCCTGAGCCAACCTGGGTATCTTTTCTAACAAAGGATACCAAGAGAACAAAACAAATTAGAAAGTAAACTTGAAAGTTGTTTAAAATCACATGTTCTATCTGAATCAAGAAAGAAAAAAAAATGAGCTTCATGTCCCCCTTTAAGCATTTACACAAAATATGTTAGTATATATATATATATTTATATATATATCATTTTCTCAAAAGCGAAGAAAGTGTCCTTGTGCCAAAATAAACAAAGTTATTAAATTTCAACAATTTTTTTGTGTTCAATTTTACCACAAAGCTTGTGACTTATACAGAACTAAGCTTCTCAAAAATATACAAATAAAAAGATAAATAAAAGTAGAGAACATAAGCTAAAGGATAGGGAAGGGGAGGATAAGGAACTGGAAGAGAGTAGGGGCTAGAAAGTCTGGTGGACAGGGGTGTACATTTTCACCCTTGTCCACCCGGCATCGCGTCCCCGTATTTAATATTGCACACTACAACTAGTGTGCAATGCCGCCCTCCCAGTTCGCGCTTAGTCAATTTCTCACGAGCAGCGGCTGCCAATCTCCCTGGTCAAAAACGTCCAGGGGGGGATTGAGATACGCCACATAACAGGTGGCAAAGTGGGCAGCGGTCTGATAACCGCTGCTTCTTAAAGGTACACTAAAGTCAAAATTAAACTTTTAAGATTCAGATAGAGCATTTCATTTTAAACAACTTTCCATTTTACTTCCCTTAACAAAAAGTGCACAATCTTTTTATATTTACACTTTTTTGAGTCACCAGATCCTACTGAGCATGTGCAAGAATTCACAGAATATTGGTATATGCATTTGTGATTGGCTGATGGCTATCACATGACATAGGAGGCGTGGAAATAGACATAAATAAAATCTGTCAGAAATAAATTTACTACTCATTTGAAGTTCAGACTAAGGGGCCGATTTACTATGCATCGTATGATGCAGTTTCGGCGCGAGCCTACAGGCTCGCCGGAAACAAGAGTTAAGAAGCAGTAGCCCTAAGACCGCTCCTTAACTCGTCCTCCACCTCAGAGTTGGCGTACAGCAATCATCCCAATAGAATACGATTGGGATGATTGACACTCCCTGCTAGCGGCTGATTGGCCGAGAATGTGCAGGGGATGACATTGCACAAGCATTTCACTAGAAATGCTTGTGGAATGATAAATGCCGTCAACGTATGCTGTCGGCATTTATCGATGTGGGGCGGACATGATACGCTACAGCGGATCATGTCCGCCCGCACATTAATAAATCGGCCCCTAAGTGATATTGCATTTTCTTTTCATAATGCATTTGTTTATTATGCAAATATACTATTTTACTGGTCCTTTAACTCTCGGTTGCAAGTTCACACATGAGATCCTGCAGTCAGATTCATTGATAAATCTGGCCCTAGATGGAAAGAAGGAAGGGGGGGTCTCCTCATAACCTATTCATGTGGATTGTTGTGTAATATGTAAAGTATCAATGCTGGTAAAGCTAAGTCTGCATTGTATTATTATTTAAAGCTCTTAGAGATTCTTCCTATAAGAACTTAAAGAGACAGTCAACTCCAAAATGGTTTTTGTTTAAAAAGATAGATAATCCCTTTATTACTCATTCCCCAGCTTTGCATAAACAACATTGTTATATTATTATACTTTTAACCTCTGTGATTACCTTGTATCTAAGCCTCTGCAGACTGCCCCCTTATCAAATGACATTTTATTTAATGTTTGTTGACTTGGGTAGTAAATGTGTTATCTATCTTTTTAAACAATAACAATTTTGACTGTCCCTTTAACCTCAAAGAAGAAGGTTATTTAAAAATATTTTAGTTTTAACTGAAAAGGAAATGAAAGTTCTGCATTGCATTTTTTCAGAAGTGTTCTACTTAGAAATGCCATTTTTTATAAACTGCTGTGATTTGTTTTTGTGCATTTTTAAAATACTTTCCGTTGATGCTTTAGGAATGATTGTAATTGCTGATACTTAGTGTTATCAAACTGGTTGAACCAGTCCTAGTAAAGGCTACTGAGGGCTCATTTTACACAAAAGGTCATAACAATGGTTATAGGTGTGTGAGAGTTTTTTTTACAAACCTGCCAACTCTGAAAAGAAATATTGCATAGTGTGCATTTATTTACACATCGGGTGATGTCACAGAAAGTGCTGACACAAATAAATTTACTATTAAACTGGTACCTATTTTTATAGAAGAACTTTACATACAAATAAAATATTCTTATAAATTATTGCTCAATACATTTTAAGAGTTAGTTGATTCAAGGGCATTTAAAATAAAATATATCATTAGTAATTATATCTTTGTGGTAAAAAAAAAACACACACACTCACACCACTCACTCTCACACATACATACACTCACACACACTCATATACACACACACTCTCACACATACATACACTCACACACACTCATATACACACACACTCTCACACACATACATACACTCACACATACTCACTCATACACACTCACATACATACACTCACACACACACACACACACACTCTCACACACATACATACACTCACACATACACACTCACACCACTCACTCTCACACATACATACACTCACACACACATACTCACACACACACACACACTCATATACACACACTCACACCACTCACTCTCACATACACACTCACATACATACACTCACACACATATACACACAAACTCTCACACACATACACTCACACATACATACTCACACCACTCACTCTCACACATACGCACTCACATACATACACACTCACACACACACACTCCCACCACTCACTCTCACACATACACACTCACATACATACACTCACACACACATACTCACACACACACACACACACTCATATACACACACTCACACCACTCACTCTCACATACACACTCACATACATACACTCACACACATATACACACAAACTCTCACACACATACACTCACACATACATACTCACACCACTCACTCTCACACATACACACTCACATACATACACACTCACACACACACACACACACTCTCACACACACTCCCACCACTCACTCTCACACATACACACTCACATACATACACACACACACACTCACAGACACACACACCACTTACTCTTACACACAAAAAATGGGTTTCATGTCCCTATAATTGCAACATATCTGCATACAAAATAAATGGTTTTAAATTATTTAAAGGAACATTAAACCCAAATGTTTTCTTTCATTATTCTGATAGACAATACCATTTTAAACAACATTCCAATTTACTTATATATATACTTTGTTTAAGAAATAGCAATGCACATGGGTGAGCCAATCACAAGAGGCATCTATGTTCAGCCACCAATCAGCAGCTGCTGAGCCTATCTAGATATGCTTTTTAGCAACGAATATCAAGAGAATGAAGCAAATTAGAAAATAGAAGTAAATTAGAAAGCTGTTTAAAATTGCATGCTCTTTCTAAATCATGAAAGAAAAAAAAAAATGGGTTTAAAGTCCCTTTAATAGGATAGAAAGGACAACATATAAATAGAAGTATGTTTGCAATATACTCCCATTAGCAAAAATGCCTGTAGTAAAAGGTATTACTGTTTTAGCGGCATATGTACATATGCTACAGGTGACAAGAGCATCAGGATTCTAACACTATTCCTGCTCAGAGAACTGGTGGTTTATATTGTGTCAGTGTGTAATACAAGCGCCTGACTCTGAAAATGTGTAGTGTCTGAATACTGCTACACAGACCCTCACAGATATGTGCATATGCCACTGAAAAACGGTAATAACTTTTACTAGAGGCATTTTTGCTAATGGGAATATACTGCAAACAAACCTCTATTTCAAATTTAAATACACCCAAGAATATTTCAATTTTGACCTTTCTATCCCTTTAAAAATCAAATTTTATTTGAAAAATGTGCATTGTTCTGCATGAATCAGAATGCGCCCATGGGGAAGCCTTTTAAATGTTGTTTATCTTGTTTCTTAGGGGCAGTTAGGGACAGATATGAGCAGGTTCTTTTACAGAGGGAAATAGAAACACTACATTTTAAGTGTTAAAGGGACACTAAGCCCAAATTATTTCTTTTATGATTCAGATAGAGCATGCAATTTTAAGCAACTTTCTAATTTACTCCTATTATCATTTTTCTTCGTTCTCTTTGTATATTTAATTGAAAAAGCAGTAATGTAAGCATAGGAGCCAGCCCATTTTTGGTTCCGCACCCTGGGTTGCGCTTGCTGATTGGTAGCTAAATGTATCGACCAATCAACAAGCACTATCCAGGACCTGAACCAAAAATGGTCTGGCTCCTAAGCTTACATTCCTGCTTTTTCAAATAAAGATACAAAGAGAACGAAGAAAAATTAATAATAGGAGTAAATTATAAAGTTGCCTAAAACTGCTGCTCTATCTGAATCTTGAAAGAAAAAAAAATGGGTTTATTGTCCCTTTAAATGTCATGAAAAGCAGGCAAAATAAGTGATTAAAGTGCATTGAAATGTTATTCTTTATATTTATGCAGTTTAAATATTTATGGGGGGAATGGACTTTTGGGTTTAATACCCGTTTAAAGTGACAGTGTTTCATTATGTGTTAAATATTATAAATGTAAACTTTGAATTTCTGGGCCTGGTTAAATATATTTAATCTAATATTTTATTCCATAGTTTCATTTTACTGATCCATCGGGATACATTTATCAAGCAGTGGATGTTGCAATCTACCCCCGAAGATTCAGATCCCCCTGAAACTTAAGTTAAGAAGACGACCGCTGCTCCTTAAAGGGACACTGAACCCAAATTTTTTCTTTTGTGATTCAGATAGAGCATGCAATTTTAAGCAACTTTCTAATTTACTCCTATTATCAATTTTTCTTCATTCTCTTGCTATCCTTATTTGAAAAAGAAGGCATCTAAGCTTTTTTCTTTGGGTCAGAACTGTGGACAGCACTTTTTTATTGGTGGATTAATTTATCCACCAATCAGCAAGAACAACCCAGGTTGTTCACCAAAAATGGGGCGGCATCTAAACTTACATTATTGCATTTCAAATAAAGATACCAAGAGAATGAAGAACATTTGATAATAGGAGTAAATTAGAAAATTGCTTAAAATGTCATGCTCTATCTGAATCACAAATGAAAAAAATTGGGTTCAGTGTCCCTTTAACTCATCCGCCACCTGAGGTGGCGGACAGCAATCATCCCAATCAGTATGATTGACACCCCCTGCTATCAGCTGATTGGCCGCAAATGTGCAGGGGGCGGCATTGCACAAGCAGTTCACTAGAAATGCTTGTACAATGATAAACGCAGACAACGTATGCTGTCAGCATTTAGCGATGTCGGGCGGACATGATCTGCTACAGCGGATCCAACATTTGATAAATCTACCCCATAGTGTGATCTGGTGAACACACTTTAGGTATTGTGTCACAGTGTCTCATAATGAGGCTTCACAGTGCAGGTCTTATGTATAGGGGATGACTTACAGTTTTTTAGAATTATTTGTAAAACTACCATATTTTGTAGGGCTGAGCATACAAGCTTGGAATACACAATAGAATACAGATGCAGAAAAAAATATTATAGGAACAATGTACTTAGGCAGGTATCTGATTTGAGTTCATTGTAATTAAATAGAGAGGGAAACCAAAGTGCCAAAAAAGAGGCTAGGTCTGAGTAAGTCCTAGATAAACCACAACTGTGTTAGAGTTGGATAAAAACTTTTACACTTTTATTACATACACATCCGGTTAAGGGTGTTCAACAGCTGACAATAATTTATTAAAAACAAGACAATAAAAACTGATAAAAGCTTAAATCACTAGCCTGATACACTGGCTAGTATGCAATCGCTATAAAAACCCTGGATCCAAGGTTAACAATAGACAATACACAATACGTCCTAAAAATACGCCTAAACTTGTGTGTTAGTGGTGAAGTGAAGTGGTATTCCAATGTCCTAGGGAATTATAGGTATCCTAAAAATGCCTGCAAGTGGATAATTTTATACAAATAGCCCAAAAAGGGGTAGATGAAGAAAAAATGTAGTTTTACTTCTTACAGCTATGTGCGGGCTGCAAAAATTTAATGATGGGAGAGGTGCCTACCCCTTTTTGGGCTATTTGTATAAAATTATCCACTTGCAGGCATTTTTAGGATACCTATAATTCCCTAGGACATTGGAATACCACTTCACTTCACCACTAACACACAAGTTTAGGCGTATTTTTAGGACGTATTGTGTATTGTCTATTGTTAACCTTGGATCCAGGGTTTTTATAGCGATCGCATACTAGCCAGTGTATCAGGCTAGTGATTTAAGCTTTTATCAGTTTTTATTGTCTTGTTTTTAATAAATTATTGTCAGCTGTTGAACACCCTTAACCGGATGTGTATGTAATACAAGTGTACTCTTGTTTTTATCCAACTCTAACACAGTTGTGGTTTATCTAGGACTTACTCAGACCTAGCCTCTTTTTTGGCGCTTTGGTTTCCCTCTCTATTTATATATAATCTTTTTGACTACTAGGAGTCAAAATCCAAAGCTAAGGTCTTATTCTGGTGGGCGCTCAGTGATACCCGTTTATTACATTCATTGTAATTACAGGGAGTGCAGAATTATTAGGCAAGTTGTATTTTTGAGGATTAATTTTATTATTGAACAACCATGTTCTCAATGAACCCAAAAAACTCATTAATATCAAAGCTGAATAGTTTTGGAAGTAGTTTTTAGTTTGTTTTTAGTTATAGCTATTTTAGGGGGATATCTGTGTGTGCAGGTGACTATTACTGTGCATAATTATTAGGCAACTTAACAAAAAACAAATATATACCCATTTCAATTATTTATTTTTACCAGTGAAACCAATATAACATCTCAACATTCACAAATATACATTTCTGACATTCAAAAACAAAACAAAAACAAATCAGTGACCAATATAGCCACCTTTCTTTGCAAGGACACTCAAAAGCCTGCCATCCATGGATTCTGTCAGTGTTTTGATCTGTTCACCATCAACATTGCGTGCAGCAGCAACCACAGCCTCCCAGACACTGTTCAGAGAGGTGTACTGTTTTCCCTCCTTGTAAATCTCACATTTGATGATGGACCACAGGTTCTCAATGGGGTTCAGATCAGGTGAACAAGGAGGCCATGTCATTAGATTTTCTTCTTTTATACCCTTTCTTGCCAGCCACGCTGTGGAGTACTTGGACGCGTGTGATGGAGCATTGTCCTGCATGAAAATCATGTTTTTCTTGGAGGATGCAGACTTCTTCCTGTACCACTGCTTGAAGAAGGTGTCTTCCAGAAAATGGCAGTAGGACTGGGAGTTGAGCTTGACTCCATCCTCAACCCGAAAAGGCCCCACAAGCTCATCTTTGATGATACAGCCCAAACCAGTACTCCACCTCCACCTTGCTGGCGTCTGAGTCGGACTGGAGCTCTCTGCCCTTTACCAATCCAGCCACGGGCCCATCCATCTGGCCCATCAAGAGTCACTCTCATTTCATCAGTCCATAAAACCTTAGAAAAATCAGTCTTGAGATATTTCTTGGCCCAGTCTTGACGTTTCAGCTTGTGTGTCTTGTTCAGTGGTGGTCGTCTTTCAGCCTTTCTTACCTTGGCCATGTCTCTGAGTATTGCACACCTTGTGCTTTTGGGCACTCCAGTGATGTTGCAGCTCTGAAATATGGCCAAACTGGTGGCAAGTGGCATCTTGGCAGCTGCACGCTTGACTTTTCTCAGTTGGGCAGTTATTTTGCGCCTTGGTTTTTCCACACGCTTCTTGCGACCCTGTTGACTATTTTGAATGAAACGCTTGATTGTTCGATGATCACGCTTCAGAAGCTTTGCAATTTTAAGAGTGCTGCATCCCTCTGCAAGATATCTCACTATTTTTGACTTTTCTGAGCCTGTCAAGTCCTTCTTTTGACCCATTTTGCCAAAGGAAAGGAAGTTGCCTAATAATTATGCACACCTGATATAGGGTGTTGATGTCATTAGACCACACCCTTTCTCATTACAGAGATGCACATCACCTAATATGCTTAATTGGTAGTAGGCTTTCGAGCCTATACAGCTTGGAGTAAGACAACATGCATAAAGAGGATGATGTGGTCAAAATACTCATTTGCCTAATAATTCTGCACTCCCTGTAAAGCAGGTGCAGGAACACCCTTTCAAATGGGCTGGGCACTTTTTCCCCCACCCACTGAGATATTTTTGTTTTCTTCTGTTGCCACGGGAAAATGCAGCTGTTTTATATGGCAAAATAAAAGTAAATGAGCTATTTGGTAACAATTGAATTCACTTCAGTGGGTAAAATGGGTCACTCACTGCAAAGGGGAAAAATGTTACTGTACACTGTCCCTTTAAGAGATGTGATAATACAGCTTGATATAGTAGGAGGGGTCTAATTTGAAGACCTAAGGCTAGATCGCTGGTTTTCAAACCTGTGCTCAGGCCTCCCTAAAAGGCCACATATTGAGGATATCTGAACTAGAGCAGAGGTGAAATAATCAGCTGATTAGTAAACATGATTATTTTACCTGCTCTCATCCAAGGTAATCCTGAAAATCTGCCCTGTTGGGGAGGCCTGAAGACAGGTTTGAAAACCAGTGGGCTAGATTATGAGTGGAGCGCAAATCAGTGTTCCTGTTTGCTTGTTAACTGTGCTAAAAGTAAGATTTTTGTGTGCATCGGGTAGCGAGCGTATTCCAAGTTGAAAGTAACAAGTTTGTGCACTTAGCGTTAAACAGACATGCGTATTCCCCCCATAGACTTCAATAGAGCGCAAAAAGTGGGAGCAAACACGATCGCCTTTACTCAAGTGAGCAAACCGGAATTTGAATATTTCACATTCCAGTGTAATTGTACTTTTAAACGTATTTTTGATGTGTTTTGTGCCACTTTTTCGTCTCGCGTAACAGCTAACCAGAGCTGTGAAGTTCAATTGCGCTCAAGCGTTTACTTTCAACTTGTAATACGCATGCTACTTCCAACTCACGCAAAGATCCGCCATAAGCCACTTATCGCATGTGCGCAACAGTTAGAGTGCCACTCGTTATCTAGCTCCTAGTGGGCAGTCTCTATAATGTCATCACATTCTCTGTAGGTCTGTCTGTCTTTCTAAATGGCTGCCACTAGAAAGCAGTCTCTATAACCCGAATCACTTAGGATGATTAGTATTCTCACAACACTCAAAAGGAGTAATCTCACTTATTAAAATGCAGTCTCACACCCAACAGCGTATTCTGTCTAGACACCAGTGTTATTGAGAGAAACCTCACTCATTGGCCGCAAAATCACTAATTAAAGTTAGTTTCACACAGTGGAAAGCAGTGTTAAAGGAACATTCCAGCTAAAATTGGAATCCACATGGATGCATTTCAGTTTTGAATAGAAGCATTTTGTAATATAAATGTATTAGCAAATATGCTTCTAATAAAAGCTATAGCTGTTTGAAAAGTGTATTTAAGTATGCACCGTGCACCAGCATTTTTAAACACAGCACTGGTAATGGCTAAAATGATTAATAGCTGACACGATACAAGCCCCACTGGCTCTCTGAGCAGCTGCAGTATTTAAAATGCTGGTGCACTGAGAATATCTAGCTATGCTTCACATGAACATGCAGAGACAAATGTTAACGCTAAAACAGTGATAACTTTTACTAGAAGCATTTCTACTAATACATGTATTGCAAATGTGTTTCTATCTAAAGATGTAATTTATCTATGTGCATTTAAATTTTGACCGGGATGTCCCTTTAACCACTGTAAAAGAAAGTCTCACTAGAGAATGGGGTAGATTTATCATGGTGCGAGCGGACATGATACGATGTAGCGTATCATGTCCGCTGCACATCGACAGCATACACTCTCTGCATTTATCATTGCACCAGCTGTTCTGGTGAACTGCTGGTGCAATGCCACCCTCTTCAGATTTGCGGCCAATCGGCCGCTAGCAGGGGGTGTCAATTAACCCGATCGTATTCGATCAGGTTGATTTCTGTCCGCGGCTTTAGAGAAGGCGGAAAAGTTATGGAGCAGCGGTCTTTAGACCGCTGCTTCATAACTTCTGTTTCCGGCGAGCCTGAAGACTTGCGCGGAAACAGGGGCATCAAGATCCCGATTTCTCAATCGCTTTAAACTAATGAATGGTGGGAAATTTTGCTCACTGAAGCAGTGTTAATTTTGTCGACTAAAACTAGACTAAAATGAGCATTAAACTAAAAAAATTCTGATGACTAAAATACGACTAAAACTAATTACTGCTCTTTTGTAAAAAAAAAAGAAGTTTGTTTTATATTTTAAAGTTGCGCTTCTGTTTGTTTATAAAACTTGGTTTTATTTAATTTTAAGTTTAATAAAGATGTTACATATCACAACGGCTAAATCTTTGTCTGTATTGCATGTTTAAACCTTAATACCATAAATAATAATAACTCCTGGTGTATATAATGAGTTTGGAAATGATAGAGAAATGCTTAAATAATGCATTACACTTTAACTAAACCCCTTAGATTTCAGTTGACTAAAACCTATTGGAAATTTAGACGAATAAAATCTACTGAAGATTTAGTCGACTAAAACTATACTAAGGGGTCTATTTAACAAGGGCAGAATGGCCCCTGTTTCCCTTGTTTCCGTGCAAGCTTTCAGGTTCGCCAGAAACAGGAGTTAAGAAGAAGCGTTCCTTAACTCATACGCCGCCTCTCAGGCGGCGTATAGCAATCCGCCCAATCATGTACAATCGGGCTGATTGACACCCCCTGCTAGCTGCCAATTGGCCGTGAATCTGCAAGGGGCGGTATTGCACCAGAAGTTCACAATAACTGCTGGTGCAATGATAAATGCCGACATCATATTGCTGTCGGCATTTATCGATGTGCTGCGGACATGGTTCGCTAAAGAGGATCATGTCTGTCTGCACAATGATAAATGGACCCCAAAAACTAAAACAATTCTGATTAATAAAATACGACTAAAACTAAATCGAAATTTGCCGTCAAAATTAACACTGCACTGAAGTGTCACTCTGAGGCCCTCAGTATCACTCATGTGAGACCTGAAGTAGTACAGCCTTTTTTTCTGTAAACATAACTCACTTAAAGGGACAGTAAACACCTTGAAATTTGTATATTAAATGTTTAGTTAAACAATTTTGGAATATCATTTCATTATTTATTTTGACCCTTTTTTATGTAGTTTAGAAACTCCACAATTTTCAGAGCTAGAAATGCGCCCTGCTAACTTCGTATGGCAAACTCTGCTACATATCTGTCCCTAATAGGCTTTAGCTGATAGCAACTAAAAAACAATGCCTTTTATTTTAACATAATTACTGTGTTAAAACTAGTCTTCTGCAAATTCCAGCCCGGATTTGATTATCCAAAGGAAGTGGTGGGGAGTTTGGCTACTGAAGAACAATTGCAGCAAACAAGATGTTGATTTGTTTAAAAAATGTTTAGACTTGGCTGAAATGTTATTCTATAGCAAGACAACAGAAATGCCTTTTAATTACAAGGTGTTTAGTGTCCCTTTATGGCGCAGCCATCTCTCATTTTGGGGAGTAGTTCACCTAATATGAGGAGAGCAGTCTCTTTCGATGTAAGACAGTCTTGATTATTTGGGAGGGGTTCTAAATGCTTCATGGGCTAAAGCTCTCTGCTCACGTGAGATGATCTAAGAATTCTCACCAGTACCGCAGGGTCCCGCATGTAATTTTAGAAACACAAATTTTAACTTGAGAACTGGTTATCTCACTATGAAGGGATCTGGAAGTGATGGAGAAACTCCCTCATTACAATAAGGTCTAAAAAAATCCCAAAGATGTAACATTTTTCCTCTCTATAAAACACAAGGCATCTATGTGAAGCCACCAATCAGCAGCTCCTAAGCCTACATAGGAATGTTTTTCAGCAAAGGATACCAAGAGAATGAGACAAATTAGATTGAAGTAAATTAGAAAGTTGTTTAAAATCACATGTTCTATCTGAATCATAAAAAAAATGTGTTTCATGTCCCTTTGATGTGCCTTAAATGAGAGAAAGTTGTAGAATGTATTTAAGGATCCCTAAATACAGTATAATTGAAAATACAATAAAAAGACAACGCAATAGCACTTGCTTTTAATTTGAAATGCGTGGTAGAATATTTTCTGGAAAATTTCAAAGTTAAAGGGACATGAAACACAAGATTTTTCTTTCATGATTCTGACAGAGAATACAATTTTAAACAACTTTCAAATTTACTTCTATTATTTAATTTTCTTTCTTCTCTTGTTATCCTTTGCTGAAAGGTTTATCTATGAAAGCTCAGGAGCAGCAAAGAACCTAGGTTCTAGCTGCTGATTGGTGGATGCATATACAGTGGCTATAAAAAGTCTACACACCCCTGTTAAATTGTCAGATTTCTGTGATGTAAAAAAAATGAGACAAAGATAAATCATTTCAGAACTTTTTCCACCTTTAATGTGACCTATAAACTGTACAACTCAATTGAAAAACAAACTGAAATCTTTTAGGTAAAGGGAAATTAAAGTAAAAAAATAAAATAATATGGTTGCATAATTGTGCACACCCTTTTATAACTGGGGATGTAGCTGTGTTCAGAATTAAAGGGACAGTTCACCCAAAAAAATTCTCTCCTTTAAATTATTCCCAATGATCCTTTTAACCTGCTAGAGTGTATTAAATTGGTTACAAGTAGCTCCTTTACTCTTATTTCAGCATTTGAAATAGCTGATTTAGCCTGTGGTATTGCCACCTACACTGAACAAATTAATACTGGAGTATAGGCTATTGAATAGCCTAAGTATGCACTGCAGGCAGAAGAGATTACACTCTCAGTGGGATGCAGGATAGTTAAGTAATAAAATGATCATTTTCCATTGTTCTATCTATGTATTGAGCTTTGGTGTTCCAGCCAAATAAAAGATAAGGAAGCAAGTCTGTTTACACAAACTTATAACATAATGAGATCTGATATCAACTTTAAGTTCAACCCATTGTAATAGGCTGTGGTTTCAAAGCACAAAATCAGCTACTTCATATACACAAATAAGCATGAAAATGGAATTTCTCAAATATTTTCTACTCTGCAGTTGGTATAACAAGTCATTTAAAATACATTAAAGGGCCATTATACACTCATTTTTTCTTTGCATAAATGTTTTGTAGATGATCTATTTATAAATCCCATAAAGTTTGTTTTTTAAAAAAATGTATAATTTTGCTTATTTTTAAAGAACATTGCTCTGATTTTCAGACTCCTAACCAAGCCCCAAAGTTTTATTTGAATACCGTCAGCTACCTTCTCCAGCTTGCTCCTGTGTGTGTAAAGGGTCTTTTCATATGCAAAAGAAGGGGGGGTGTCTTATTTCCCACTTGCAGTGGGCTAAACTGAAAGCTTCTAAGTACGTTTTTAAACCATTTTATACTGGATTTTTATATCAGTATCTGTGCATCTTATTCTTTATAGTAGTGTCTATTACATGCAGTTATATGAAAATGAGTGTATACTGTCCCTTTAATGGAAAAACAATTTTACAGTGTACTGTCCCTTTAAGCAATCACATTCAAAATCATGTTAAATAGGAGTCAGTACACACCTGTCATCATTTAAAGTGCCTCTGATTAACCCTGAATAAAGTTCAGCTGTTCTAGTAGGTCTTTCCTGACATTTTGTTAGTCGCGTCCTACACAAAAGCCATGGTCCGCAGAGAGCTTCTAAAGCATCAGAGGGATCTCATTGTTAAAAGGTATCAGTAAGGAGAAAGGTACAAAATAATTTCCAAGGCATTAGATATACCATGGAACACAGTGAAGACAGTCATCATCAAGTGGAGAAAATATGGCACAACAGTGACATTACCAAGAACTCGATGTCCCTCCAAAATTGATGAAAAGACGAGAAGAAAACTGGTCTGGGAGGCTGTCAAGAGGCCTACAGCAACATTAAAGGAGCTGCAGGAATATCTGGCAAGTACAGGCTGTGTGGTACCTGTGACAACAATCTCCCGTATTCTTCATATGTCTGGGCTATGGGGTAGACGGCAAGACGGAAGCCTTTTCTTACGAAGAAAAACATCCAAGCCAGGCTACATTTTGCAAAAACACATCTGAAGTCTTCCAAAAGCACGTGGGAAAAGATGTTATGGTCTGATGAAACCAAGGTTGAACTTTTTGGCAATAATTCCAAAAGATATGTTTGGTGCAAAAACAACACTGCACATCACCAAAAGAACACCATACCCACAGTGAAGCATGGTGGTGGCAGCATCATGCTTTGGGGCTGTTTTTCTTCAGCTGGAACTGGGGCCTTAGTTAAGCTAGAGGGAATTATGAACAGTTCCAAATACCAGTCAATATTGGCACAAAACCTTCAGGCTTCTGCTAGAAAGCTGAACATGAAGAGGAACTTCATCTTTCAGCATGACAACGACCCAAAGCATACATCCAAATCAACAAAGGAATGGCTTCACCAGAAGAAGATTAAAGTTTTGGAATGGCCTAGCCAGAGCCCAGACCTGAATCCAATCGAAAATCTATGGGGTGATCTGAAGAGGGCTGTGCACAGGAGATGCCCTCGCAATCTGACAGATATGGAGTGTTTTTACAAAGAAGAGTGGGCAAATCTTGCCAAGTTAAGATGTGCCATGCTGATAGACTCATACCCAAAAAGACTGAGTGCTGTAATAAAATCAAAAGTTGTTTCAACAAAGTATTAGTTTAAGGGTGTGCACACTTATGCAACCACATTCTTTTAGTTTGTTTTCTTCCCTCCACCTAAAAGATTTCAGTTTGTTTTTCAATTGAGTTGCACAGTTTATAGGTCACATTAAAGGTGGAAAAAGTTCTGAATTTTTTTATCTTTGTCTCATTTTTTACATCACAGAAACTTGACATTTTAACAGGGGTGTGTAGACTTTTTATATCCACTGTATATACCGATTCTCATTGGCTCACACGTGTTCAGTCAGCAACCAGTAGTGCATTGCTCCACATTCAACAAAGCATACCAAGAGAACAAAGAAAAATAGTTAATAGGAGTAAATTAGAACGTTGTTTAAAATGGCATGCTCTACCTAAATCATGAAATAAAAAAAATTGGGTTTCATATCCCTTTAATTCAAATTTCCCTTTCTCTGTATCATGTGACAGCCCTCAGCCAATCACAAAATGCATATATATACTTGCTAGCTGCTGGAGTCTCAGAAAATGTGCAATCGATTTTTATCTATCTATTTCCTGAGAATAAAAATATTGGAGTTTTTTTTAATTGCATGCTTTATCTAAATCATGAAACGTTAAGCTAGACTGTGTGAATAAAGATGATTTGTATGAAGAATGTTGTACTAAACAGTATCAAATTGTGAAATAGTTTTTGTGCAGTAACTACTGCATAATTTGTTGATTTTCAACGTGAAAATTTGTCGAATATTTCTTTTATTTTCTTTATTAAATTTTTTTTTTAAAAAAATTGGCAATCCTAGAGTTCATGTGCAGTTGATTAATCTCCCTCACAGTGGAAAACTTCTGAACACTCTCCACTTACAAGCAAACAGTCTAGTTCACTAGAAAACCATTTTCCTTGTTGAGGGGGTGACTTGTTCACTGAAAAGTTGTCTCATTTACTTGGGTGCAGTCTAACTCACTGGAGAGCACTCACTGATATCAGTTATTCTAGCTAACTGGGCAGTTTCCCCAGTCCTGAGTCATTCTCGCGTGTCCTCTGTCTGCACATATGGGCTCCGCTCCGGGGCTTCACTAATCAGGGGAATCCTAGAAAATTCTTCAGAAAGGATCATTTACCCTATTAGGGCTTTAGCTAAATCTCTCAACCCCTAAGGGAAAAACCACAAATATTTAGTGATAGATTACAAGTGGCACGCTAGTGTGTGATATTGAAATATCTCGGACGTGTTAATTTGCGTGTGTATTACAAGTTGAAAGTAAACATGTTCGCTTGAGAGCAGTTGAATTTAACTTGTCGGGTTAGTGCAAGACCTTGCGTATAGTAGTGTTAGGGATAAAATACAATTGGCACCAAACACAACATAAATACGTTAAAATAAACAGTTACACTCATATAAACACTAGCTAAAAATTATTCATAGAAATATTAATAAAAATATTTATAAGGGTTCAAAGGTATACAGAATATGGTCATGTAATTAACTGTAAAGTTATATATATATATATATATATATATATATATATGTATGTGTCTAAATAATAATTCTATAATAATATTTATTAATGTGATTTACTGTGTGTTTATGGTAAATATTTAGCATTTCAGATAAATATATATATATACCTTTATATTCATATAGATATAAAGGTATGCTATATAATATATATTTTTCATTAACATAATAATTATTCTTAATATTTCTCAGCATTTTTTGAGTTTATGAGGCCTATTTACCAAGCAGCGGATGCTGCTTATGCCACACAAGTCTTCTGGCTCACCGGAAACAGAAGTTAAGAAGCAGAGGACTTAAGACCACTGCTCCTTAACTCTTCCGCCACCTCTGAGGTGGCGGACTGCAATCATCCCGATCAGATACGATCGGGATCATTGAAACCCGCTGCTAGCGGCCAATTGCACAAGCATTTCAACAGAAATGCTTCTGCAATGATAAATGCCAACGGCGTATGCTGTCGGCATTTAGCGATGTTGGGCAGACATGATTTGCTACAGCGAATCATGTCCGCCCGACATTTGATAAATCAGCCCCTATGGGTAGAATAAGTTAGCGTGTCACGATATACAACTTGTAGTTAGCGTGGATCAGTTTGGACCATGTCACAGACTAATGTGGTCACTTTATAAAGTACTGCGGCGGGTAGGGTCAAGCCAGCCATCTCACTGGAAGATTACAGACTGTCACTGACTCACTATATACAGTACTGGTGGGTGAAACAGTGTCACTATATACAGTAATAGGAGGTCAGACCATCTCACAGACTGTGGGCACAGAGTACCTCCTTTTGCAGACATGTAATCTGATTCATATTTTTTTTTCTGTGTTAAATGTAAAATATATATTAGTATTGAGTATCTGTTACACAATGAGAATGAACACACTGCACTATATATTAGTATTGAGTATCTGTTACACTATGAAAATGAACACACTGCACTATATATTAGTATTGAGTATCTGTTACACTATGAGAATGAACACACTGCACTCTATAATTTAGTATTGAGTATCTGTTACACAATGAGAATGAACACACTGCACTATATATTAGTATTGAGCATCTGTTACACTATGAGAATGAACACACTGCACTATATATTAGTATTGAGTATCTGTTACACTATGAGAATGAACACACTGCACTATATATTAGTAATGAGTATCTGTTACACTATGAGAATGAACACACTGCACTATATATTAGTATTGAGTATCTATTACACTATGAGAATGAACACACTGCTTTATATATTAGTATTGAGTATCAGTTACACAATAAGAATGAACACACTGCACTATATATTAGTATTGAGTATCTGTTACACTATGAGAATGAACACACTGCACTATATATTAGTATTGAGTATCTGTTACACAATGAGAATGAACACACTGCACTATATATTAGTATTGAGTATCAGTTACACAATAAGAGTGAACACACTGCACTATATATTAGTATTGAGTATCTGTTACACTATGAGAATGAACACACTGCACTATATATTAGTATTGAGTATCTATTACACTATGAGAATGAACACACTGCTTTATATATTAGTATTGAGTATCTATTACACAATGAGAATGAACACACTGCTTTATATATTAGTATTGAGTATCTATTACACTATGAGAATGAACATACTGCACTATATATTAGTATTGAGTATCTATAACACTATGAGAATGAACACACTGCACTATATATTAGTATTGAGCATCTGTTACACTATGAGAATGAACACACTGCACTATATATTAGTATTGAGTATCTATTACACTATGAGAATGAACACACTGCACTACAGGGAGTGCAGAATTATTAGGCAAGTTGTATTTTTGAGGATTAATTTTATTATTGAACAACAACCATGTTCTCAATGAACCCAAAAAACTCATTAATATCAAAGCTGAATAGTTTTGGAAGTAGTTTTTAGTTTGTTTTTAGTTATAGCTATTTTAGGGGGATATCTGTGTGTGCAGGTGACTATTACTGTGCATAATTATTAGGCAACTTAACAAAAAACAAATATATACCCATTTCAATTATTTATTTTTACCAGTGAAACCAATATAACATCTCAACATTCACAAATATACATTTCTGACATTCAAAAACAAAACAAAAACAAATCAGTGACCAATATAGCCACCTTTCTTTGCAAGGACACTCAAAAGCCTGCCATCCATGGATTCTGTCAGTGTTTTGATCTGTTCACCATCAACATTGCTTGCAGCAGCAACCACAGCCTCCCAGACACTGTTCAGAGAGGTGTACTGTTTTCCCTCCTTGTAAATCTCACATTTGATGATGGACCACAGGTTCTCAATGGGGTTCAGATCAGGTGAACAAGGAGGCCATGTCATTAGATTTTCTTCTTTTATACCATTTCTTGCCAGCCACGCTGTGGAGTACTTGGACGCGTGTGATGGAGCATTGTCCTGCATGAAAATCATGTTTTTCTTGAAGGATGCAGACTTCTTCCTGTACCACTGCTTGAAGAAGGTGTCTTCCAGAAACTGGCAGTAGGACTGGGAGTTGAGCTTCACTCCATCCTCAACCCGAAAAGGCCCCACAAGCTCATCTTTGATGATACCAGCCCAAACCAGTACTCCACCTCCACCTTGCTGGCGTCTGAGTCGGACTGGAGCTCTCTGCCCTTTACCAATCCAGCCACGGGCCCATTCATCTGGCCCATCAAGACTCACTCTCATTTCATCAGTCCATAAAACCTTAGAAAAATCAGTCTTGAGATATTTCTTGGCCCAGTCTTGACGTTTCAGCTTGTATGTCTTGTTCAGTGGTGGTCGTCTTTCAGCCTTTCTTACCTTGGCCATGTCTCTGAGTATTGCACACCTTGTGCTTTTGGGCACTCCAGTGATGTTGCATCTCTGAAATATGGCCAAACTGGTGGCAAGTGGCATCTTGGCAGCTGCACGCTTGACTTTTCTCAGTTCATGGGCAGTTATTTTGCGCCTTGGTTTTTCCACACGCTTCTTGCGACCCTGTTGACTATTTTGAATGAAACGCTTGATTGTTTGATGATCACGCTTCAGAAGCTTTGCAATTTTAAGAGTGCTGCATCCCTCTGCAAGATATCTCACTATTTTTGACTTTTCTGAGCCTGTCAAGTCCTTCTTTTGACCCATTTTGCCAAAGGAAAGGAAGTTGCCTAATAATTATGTACACCTGATATAGGGTGTTGATGTCATTAGACCACACCCCTTCTCATTACAGAGATGCACATCACCTAATATGCTTAATTGGTAGTAGGCTTTTGAGCCTATACAGCTTGGAGTAAGACAACATACATAAAGAGGATGATGTGGTCAAAATACTCATTTGCCTAATAATTCTGCACTCCCTGTATATATTAGTATTGAGTATCTGTTACACTATGAGAATGAACAGACTGCTTTATATATTTGTATTGAGTATCTATAACGCTATGAGAATGAACACACTGCACTATATATTAGTATTGAGTATCTGTTACACTATGAGAATAAACACACTGCACTATATATTAGTATTGAGTATCTGTTACACTATGAGAATGAACAGACTGCGTTATATATTAGTTTTGAGTATCTATAACACTATGAGAAAGAACACACTGCTTTATATATTAGTATTAAGTATCTATTACACTATGAGAATGAACACACTGCTTTATATATTAGTATTGAGTATCTATTACACTATGAGAATGAACACTCTGCTTTATATATTAGTATTGAGTATCTGTTACACTATGCGAATGAACACACTGATCTTTATATATTAGTATTGAGTATCTTATTACACTATGAGAATGAACACACTGCACTATATATTAGTATTGAGTATCTATTACGCTATGAGAATGAACACACTGTTTTATATATTAGTATTGAGTATCTATTACACTATGGGAATGAACACACTGCACTATATATTAGTATTGAGTATCTATGACACTATGAGAATGAACACACTGCTTTATATACAGCAGAGTGTTGCTTATAGGTATAAATTGCCACTTGGGTGCCTTGTCAGAAGAAACAAGTATTTATAGGGTAGCCCAAATAGTTTTTAAAATAAAATATTTTTTTTAACAATAACACATCCCTAGATTGGGATGAAAAGAAAGAGATGCCTCTGAACACAAAAATATGAATGTAGAAATAGTGATGAAATTGTAATTAAAATGTAACTTTTATTAATACAAACGTATAAAAAGACAGCCTCATGCAGGTAGATACAGAGTTAGCTGCCCACATATATAAATGTTAAAAATGCTTTAATTCTGGTAAAATTATTAACACTAGAATTCCAAAATATAGATATTGGATTATCATGAAGTGTATGTAGGAGAGTGCTTGGTGTTGAACCAGAATACATGGTTAGCAGCTATATCTTGTATATGTCTTAGAGAAGAAAGCTGAGTTTTAAATGTTCTGGATTGTACTGGTTGTAAACGTTGTCACTCTACATGCCAGTATTTAGGATCTAAAATTATACTCTAAGACTTATTATTATTATTTGTTGCGTCAAAACCAGTTGGTTCAAAACATTGGCAACAATGACATTGCCTATAGTATTGTATCAATATATATATTTTGTAATATTGTATAGTCCAATATTGGACTCGATTGTAACTATTGAGCTAGTTGCCGGAGAGGATTTGTATCAAATATAACATCCCACATTAAATGATGTTTTTCTAGAGATTAATCCACTACCACAGAATGGATACTCCATTTAAAAGGGAGCTGCATGATCTAAATATAAGTTATAGATGTTGTATAAATTAAGCTGTTGTAAATTATGTCTATAAATCTGGTAGCACAATCTGCATACCACTTATTGTAGAATTGCACACCGCAAATATTTTTATCTGTGAATAAAGCAGCCCCTATTATATGTCTAGGAGTTTTTTTTTACCAAAAATCATATCAACAATATACGCTCAATAGCACAAATCGCATATCGATAGTTAACTTGATAGTATTGGTAGCACAATTTGCAAACCAAGCGTTAACGTTATAAATATTTATATATATATATAGATCAGTGGGTGGATACCCTAGGATTAATGAAACAATATATGGTGGATTTAAGCTATTTGTGTATTAACCAGAATTAAGCCATTAAAAAAAGAACAAAATTCCCCTAACGCGGTCGCATTTCACTATTACTTGTGCAATGCCATTCCCTGCTCACTGGCAGCCAATCGGCCACATGCAGGGGCTGTCAATCATCCTGATCGGATGGGGATGATTTCAATCAGCCACCTAGCTGCTAGGATAACAAGAGAATGAAGCAAATTTGATAATAGAAGTAAATTGGAAAATGGTTTAAAATTGTTTGTTCTATCCAAATCATGAAAAAAGGGGTTTCTTGTCCCTTTATATAGTAATTTTTCTGCATAAATTCAATACGAATTTGACTTTTTCCTTAAAAATACGTTTTTTTTTTGCAGAACTATTTTGTTACTAATTTAAATGCTATTTAACAATCCATTTTTTTACTGTGTGATCGTATTTTAATATTTTATTTATTCATTTCACAGTATTTTTAAATTATGATTTTTTTTGAGCAGTATTGTAATTTATGCATCTCCTTCACAAACGAAATGCAGGGAACGCCCGTTTGCGAGACACACTGTTTTCAATGTAAAAAAAAAAAACTGCCTTTAGAAAATTCAACCAGAAGGTTATAGTGCTGCCAAGATTTCTTACAAAATCTCCCAAGCCCAGAAACCTTTAGATAATCAGGATTTAGGTCTCTATTATACCTCCAGAATAAATGATAAAAACAATATTAAATAATAGTGATACAGAGAATACTAATGCTGCATTATATAATGATACTAACATCCCCTGTATCTATTACACCCTGAGAAACAACACACTGTATAATTATACCGAGTATCTATTACATCCTGACAATTACTGTACTGTATCATACTGACTATTGTGCCCCAATCTATAATAAACACACTGCATTGTATGATATTGGATAGCTATTAGAGCCTCAGAATGAACAATTTGTGAGTAATCACTCTGCTCTGTATATTGATAGTAACTATTTTACCCTTAGTTAGAATGGACATGCAAGGCTATATAATGGTACCAACGCCCAGCAGTGAAACAGTTAATTGGGGCAATTAGAAAACTACACAATGCAGACTGCAAGGTATGGTTCCCTTATTAACTGTTTCACTCCTGGGCGGCTCACAAAACTGACCTTTAGAGGGAACTCTGGTACCAAGTACCTAATAATGAGCATTTCTCTAGATAATGAGGGGTAGATTTATCATACCCCGGGCGGCCATGATTCGCTATAGCAAATCATGTCCGCCCTGCATCGCTAAATGTCGACAGCATACGCTGTAGGCAATTAACATTGCACAAGCAGTTCTGGTGAAATGCTTGTGCAATGCCGCCCCCGCAGGGGGTGCCGCTAGCTGCTAGCAGGGGGTGTCAATCAACCCGATCGTATGTGATCGGGCAGATTACTGTCTGCAGCCTCAGAGGCAGCGGACGAGATAAGGAGCAGTGGTCTTAAGACCGCTGCTTCTTAACTCCTGTTTCTGCATATAGCAGCATTCAGGGGTTAGTAAATCGGCTCCTGAGTCTCTATTAAACCCTGCGAATACACTGTACTTTATAAGCTTAGTATCTATTCTTTTGAACTTTAAAGGGACATTCAAGTTAAATTTAAACTTTCATGAATCAGATAGATCATGCTATTTTAAACAACTTTCCAATTTACTTTTATCATCAAATTTGCTTTGTTCTTTTGGTATTCTTTGTTGAAAGCTAAACCTAGGTGGGCTCATATGCTAATTTCTAAGCCCTTGAAGGCTGCCTTTTATCTCAGTGCATTTTGGCATTTTTTTCCACAGCTAGACAGCGCTTACTCATGTGTGCCATATAGATAATATTGTGCTCACCCCGTGGAGTTATTTATAATAATAAACTCCCCTTTATTTATAGCACCGGTAAAGCCTAGCGTTTCAAAAACATTGTTTTTTTTTAAGACACAATTCTATTGTACACTTAGGGCTACATTACAAGTGGAGCTCTATTTAGCGCTTACGCTAGAGCACTAATTGCGCTAGAAGTACACTTTTTGCGCTTGTCAAGTTGCGTTGGTATTATGAGTTGAAAGAAAAAAGTTTGCGCTCTCGCACTAACCCAACAACCAAATGCTGTTCACATAGAATAATATGTTATATTCATTCATAAATACATATTTCTACATATGTCTGATGGTATTTTGGGACAATATATAACTATACCTATATATACTTGGGGTGGATGCCAGAGAATCGGAGGGGCGCCTTCCTTGAACCCCCCCCAGGCAGAGGCAAAAAAAATAGTGAAGAAGGGGGAATTACATTACATCGGGCTTTACCCACAATGTCAGGTTTACCCGGATTTCTGACTTTACCCATAACATATACATTTAAATACATAACTACATATGTACACATATAGACTTATCTGTATACATACATATCTATATTTAGACATGTATATGTATGTATCTCTATGTTAAATCCCTTTGCCAGCCTTTTTTTCTATCATTTGAGACCTCATATGTTTGAGCCCTTATAACTTTTTTGTGCAATATTTTTTTGGAATCATTTTTATTGGATGGTGTTACTATGAGTGTAACTGTACTTCGTAATATTTTTTTTTACATGTTTTCTGACACTTTTTAGTTTCACAAAACAACTAACCACAGCTCTGAAGTTGCAGTAATCATTCTAGCCCAAATTGCAATTACGCTCATGCTATCGCGTTAACTTTCAACTTGTAATACAAGTGCAATTTAACTTGCGTGCAAACGATTGCGAAAACCCAATTTTGCTTGCGCCTAAACATTTGTACTCCATTTCTAATCTGGCCCTTAATAGACTATAGTATAGTGTAAGCAGAACTTTTATATGCACTGGGAATTGCGGTGGTCTGGAACCAAACCCGCAATATAGGTACGCCTGTATATGCTTAAACTTAGCACTTTGCACGGTGTAATTACACTGATTATATACTGATACTAAGCACTCTATACTATATAGTAATGATGAGTATATGCTGAAACTGAGCACTCCGCAATATAAACTAATACTGGGTAATACTGAGTATATGCTGATATTGGGGACTCTGCACTTTATAAAAATGATGAGCGTGTGCCGATACTAAGCATTATTATATAATAATGAGTATATGCTGCTACTAAGCACTCTGCACTATATGTAAATGATGTGTACATGCTAATATGTGGAGTTCTGCACTACATAATGCTGACTACAGGGACACTCAAGTCAAAATTAAACTTTCATTATTCAGATAGAGCAGCAATTTCAAACAACTTTCCAATTTACTTCCATTTAAAAAAAAGTACACAGTATTTTTATATTTAAACTTTTTGAGTCACCAGCTCCTAATGAGCATGTGCAAGAATTCATAGAATAAGTGTATATGCATTTGTGATTGGCTGATGGGTGTCACATGGTATGTGTATGCATTTGTGATTGGCTGATGGCTGTCACATGGTAAAGGGGGAGTGGAAATAGACATACCTTTTAAAATTGTCAGAATAAAAATCTACTACTCATTTGAAGTTCAGACTAAGTGCTATTGCATTGCCTTGTTATCATGCATTTGTTGATTATGCAAATCTACAGTGTTGACTGTTCCTTTAGACTGAGCACTTTGCACTGTATAATTACACTGAGTATATACTGATACTAAACACTCTATGCTATATAATAATAATGAGTATATGCTAAACCTGAGCACTTTGCAACATATAATAACACTAGGTATATGCTGATACTGAGCATTCTGCACTGTGTACAATTATATCAATCTATTTATTATTCATTTTACATATATATTATAATTACACTGAGTACAAGTGAACAGAGGATTCAGTATATGATTTAGGTTTTGTACATTTCAGCAGTTGTTTGCACACTCATTTCTAAATGCCTTGCCCTTTTCAGGAAGTCTTTGTTAGAGGATCTTTTAACGTGCCTCTGATGTTTGGTGAATGATTCAGTGGCCACAGGTTCATGCTAGGGAAGATAGTTCACATATCCCATTCATCATTTATAAGGGGTAGCCCCTCCTTATGAGTAAACTAAGGACAAAGATTGGTGAGTCAAACACTTGTTCTCTCCAAGTTCTGTTTCACAAAATATCTTAGTTAATGGGCGGCGAAAAGCCTTTCACTTGTTCTTTGTCCTAATTTGTGTGTGTAGTAAAGAGGTCAACAAAGTACTAAATGCTATACTCTAATTGTTATATTGCTGCAGACATATCACAGTGACAATATTGCCATGGACAAAAACTGTCTGGAGCAAAGTTGCCTGTTTATCAATGAACTGTTAATCCTTGGGATACCACACATTCCTATATAGAAACCAATGGGTTAATGTTTTTTTTTTAAATTGAGTTTCCAGGTACAAGCATAAACATATACAAGAGAAAAGAAGAAAAAAAATAAAACAAATAATAACCGTTAATCACACAACATAAGACATTATAGATTGTACATTTCTCTAACCTTTGCCATACTCTGCCTTCTGGCTAGCAAGTGGTTTAGGATTAGTCTGTACTTGAATATCTACCCACAACACAAAGACTCAGCTGACTTGCTATATCTCAACGCCCACACTTTCCTTACTTGGGTTCAGAGTTAGTCGCTTTTTTGCCTGGAACCCTGTTCAATGCCTATAATTTTCTATGGATTACACTTTCCATTTGTCATGACCTATATGTATAGTTCCACAGTTATTTGAGTTACCATGGCGACTCAATTAGACCTTGCACTGGAGCCCCTTGCCTATAAAAACATTATTCTGCAGCCACCTCACCCCATAACGCGAATAATGGGGGGGGGCACCACAGGGGGGGGCGGAGGAGTGGGAGAAAGGAGAGAAGAAAAAAAAAAAAAAAAAAACCTGCCTCTGATATTAAATTCTATTACATGGCCCTCTCTGCTAACCAATGCCTGGGTAGATCACCGGATATAATCATATTTAGAAATGGAACTGCATTCTGGAATGGCTCCAGGAATTGAGTCTGAAGCTCCAGAGGCCATGAGCTTATGAAGCTTTCCCATTTTTTAAAATATCTTCTATACTGTTTTTCTGATCTGGACTTCAGATTCTGCCTTTCCAGAATCATCTGAGATTTAATAACATTTACAAACTCTCTGATACTAGGGATATCATTTTGTTTCCATTTTTTGAAAAGCAGACTGCTTGCAACCAAAATAGCTAAGTTAGTAAGATGTCTGTCCCCTATATTATCTGTTTTTTTTAAAAAGAATATTTGATGCGACTGTAGTTCTATCCTGGTTTTAAGATGGCAATTCAGCCAATATTGGATCTTTGCCCAGTATTGTCTAACCTTAGGACAGCTCCAAATGCAGTGCAATAGGTTCGCCTCTACTCCTACACATTTAAAGCAATTCCCTGACTTGGACACAGTCCATTTGGCCAGTCTTACTGGGGTCAGATAAAAATTATTGACTAATTTACACTGCGACTCTCTCCAACTGATACAAGTAGTCGCCTCAGCGGAGAGTTTTATACTTTCTATTATATCATCTGATTGTAACGTATCGAAATATTTAATAAATTTAGCCTTAATCAAGTTGATATGTTCTTGTCCTTTAATGATCAAAATTTTCTGGTACCACCAAGAGATTGACCGTTTCCCAGCTAGATATAACTTTAAGCCTGCTACTATCTGGGCCTGCCCCCAGTCTACTTGCACTTCTCTATTATACTTTTCAATATAGTGACGCACTTGCAGGTATGCATAGAAACTCTTAGCAGAAAGGTGGTATTGCTCTGCCAGACTCTGAAAAGTTTGCGTCTTCCCATCTCTCTCGTCTTTAAGCTGGGCAAATTGAATCAGACCTTTCTCCCTCCATCCTTGGAACACTTTATTGTTGAACCCTGCTGGGAAATCAACACTGCCTATAATAGGTAGATATGGAGACACACGGAATTCCTGCCCAATTAACCTACAATATTGCTGCCATCCTCGAATGATGTTAGTAAACGTTAACATTACACTGACATTTTATGGTAATTTCTTATACGGACAGTGCAATATGGCTTGTGGACGAAATGGAGTAATCAGCTCAGAATCTAGATTATAGTACGTTACATATTCTGACTTGGTCAACCAGTCTATTCCAAATTTTGCCAGAGCTACAAGGTTGTAGAACTTAATGTTTGGGATCGAGAACCCTGCATATTGTTTGATATTACTCATTTTCTCCAGAGATATTCGTGGCTTCTTTGTCCCCCAAATAAAAGTGGTACAAGCTTTATTATACTTATCAATATCTTTTTTCACTATAAATATGGGTAGGTTTTGTATGAGAAATAGTATCTTGGGGAATAAAATTGTTTTTATTAACATACATCTGGCTGATAAAAGTCCCATTTATTTAATTCTGACTGCATATTCTCAAAGAACTCACTATAATTTAATCGGTACCAATCACTAGGATTTCTACTAATCTTAATCCCTAGATAGTTAATAATTTTAACTTCCCTAAAGATATGATTTATACTTTGCCTAGTTTTATTTAACCATAATAACTCAGATTTTTTAGAGTTAATTTTGTACCCCGAAAATGAACTAAACTCTGTTATAATCTCCAAAAAATCTTGGAATAGTTTCTGCGGTATTCTGTAGAAAAAGAAGTATATTGTCTGCGTAGAGAGATATAAGTAAGCTCTCCCTACTTACATTGACTGGTTGTATTGTTTGTCTAATGTATACTGCAAGGGGCTCCAGTGCAAGGTCAAACAGCAGCGGGGATAATGGGCAACCTTGGCGTGTGCCTTTTTCTAAGATTATATAGTGTGATAATTCCCCATTCACCAGGAGCTGCGATCTTGGCTTGTTGTATACCACTTTCACCAGGTCAACCAGGTGACCTGAAAAGCCATAATTTCCGACAGAAGTTATAAGATGATTCCATTCAATGGAGTCAAAGGCTTTTTCCGCGTCTACTGTGACTAATGCTACATCCCTGTTTGCGCTATTAGTGCCCATATTTCTGCCTCCCTGGTTGGCCCTGTGAAAGTGGTCCAAAACTGTTAGTACTCTCATATTTCGCACCGAGTTCCTGTTTGGGATAAAGCCCGCCTGATCTGTGTGTACCAAATTTCCCACAACTTTTTTAAGTCTATCTGCCAGCACGGACATGAGAATTTTATAATCCTGATTTAACAGGGAGATTGGGCGATAGGCAGATAATTCCTCCGGACATATCCCTTTCTTATGTATAAGGGTGATAACTGAGTCGGAGAAATATGGAGACTTCATTGCTTTTCTTTGATCCAATGGGTTAATGTTAACCCTTGGTATATCCCTATTATTAGTCCTAACCATAACCCTAACTGCAGAGTTATAAAACATTGCAAAGCTCACTTTATATTGTGATTGAAATTACATTTTCAGTAAGGTCTGGGTTTACTGGAGTTCCCCTTAAATAATATTTCAGTCATTGATCTTACAGGTGCAATATTGTAGTCAGATATTTTTTTCTACCATGTCAATGTGAGATATTATTTTGGTAATACCTTTTTGTAAAATGAATGTAGAGGTAATATTAACTCCTCAGTTGCAGAGTACTGAAGACCAATTTAATGAAACAAAATTCTTATTAATTCTCCACTCTTTTTTCCCCCTAGAATTCACCTTTACAGAAGACCCCTCCAATATCACATCATCTATTGGAAAGGACATTATTCTTAGATGCACTGTTAAGGGAGTTGGAGACACACCTGATGTGGAGTGGATGCGAGATGGAGAACCTTTGGAGGTAGCTGACACCAACCAAATCCAAGTACCACTGGATGATGAACATTGGACAGCCACAAGTATGCTGAGGTAGGTGTTAGAAACCTACATCATGCAGAACAGAGATGAGACATTACTAGTATAAATGTTCAGTTGAGTACCTTATTTATGTAGATATAAGTTGGAAGTTTCAATAGCGAGTTGTTGACTTAGGTGATTTAATAGATTACTAGTTGGCCATCTTTTTCAACTATAAGTCAAGGGCCTTATTTACCACAAGAGATGTACACTGATATGTTGACTTGGTATAACCTGACCGCCTTACTTATACAGGTATTGTGTGGGATCCTTCAGCACCCACAAACGTTCATCCAGTATTCTTTCTATTGCTTTACTTGATATAAGTAGAAGATTTTACATAGCGAGATGAGTAGGTCATCTTACAAAGTGATCAGGTACCTTTTATATCAAAAGAAATGGTGTTTAAAGCGTCTCTTTAGATCTTCAGTTGACACTAGCTGATCATTTCACTTACATGGAGAATATGTTGAACCCTTTTTAATATAAAATAACAATTAACATTTTAATTATTTTTACCTTCTCTGTCGTTAGTTTCATTCTTCACGTAGAGGTGAAGGAACATTCCGTAACCACATAGTCATGCGAAACTCTGATATGTTATATTTATGTATTGGCATAAGTTGACCACCTTACTTGAGTAGAGTTGACCCACTCATGCAGAAATCAAGATGAACCTTTTTATAAAGAGATTTGATTAGATGTTTACTTGACAATAAGACAGACACTTTTGTCATGAGGAGATCAAGGAGAACCTTTTCATGAACAAATTCTAATTTAGCAGTAAGATTAAATCTTCACTTGATATCAGCTGGCTGCCTTGGTTATATAGCAATGAAGAGGGTCTATTTTATGATGAAGTGTTCATTTAGCAGTCATATTAGATTGCCTAAAAACAGAAAGTTGCCTCACTCACATAGAGATGAAGACGGGTCTTTTTATGCTGACAACAGTTGACCATCTTGCTCATGCAGATATTAAAGGGACACTGAACCCAAATTTTTTCTTTTGTGATTCAGATAGAGCATGAAATTTTAAGCAACTTTCTAATTTACTCCTATTATCAAATTTTCTTCATTCTCTTGGTATCTTTATTTGAAATGCAAGAATGTAAGTTTAGATGCCGGCCCATTTTTTGTGAACAACCTGGGTTGTCCTTGCTGATTGGTGGATAAATTCATCCACCAATAAAAAACTGCTGTCCAGAGTTCTGAACCTAAAAAAAGCTTAGATGCCTTTCTTTTTTAAATAAAGATAGCAAGAAAACGAAGAAAAATTGATAATAGGAGTAAATTAGAAAATTGCTTAAAATTGCATGTTCTATCTGAATCACAAAATAAAAAATTTGGGTTCAGTGTCCCTTTAAGTATAATGTAGTCCTCAGGTGACTGCGATTTGACTTATGCTTAAAAACTGGTGGGGGCCCTTTCCCCGGATCTGCTGCAAGGGAGGAGAGGCGACAGGCAAGTTGTTGGTAATTTAATTTTATGTTGGTTTATGTTTGGTTTTTGAGAGGTTGGGGGGAGGGGGAAGGGGGGGGAATGCATATAAAGAAAATATGTTGGGTGCGGAGAAGGGAGAAGAGAGAAATTGTCTGATTTGTTTCCTATTGCTGTTCCCTTTGCTGCATTCTTAAAAACTTAGATATATAGTTAGCTACTCAACAACACAGGACTAAAGATTTTTGCCACAATAGTTCTATTAGATTGCTTTCATGTGCTAATGGACTTTTAGATAACTTCTCCATAGCCGATCAATGTGTGATGGACCAAAGCTTCTGTTAAGGGGATGGCGGAGGGGATTCGTTTTGTACTATATGAACAATGTGACCTGTATTTGTTGTACTTACGGTAATAAAAATCATTTCAACTAAGTATAATGTAGTCATGATGCTAATGAGAGCTTAAGAACAACCTTTCTCTTGTAGAAATTAAGAGATAGATTTTAGGGATATGATGCATATTTAGGAGTCAGATTACATCTTTATTTCAGCTGGCCACCTCACTCATGCAGAGAGACTTTCCCATGATACAAGATGGTCATTTGCCATATTCAGCTTACGGGATATTACCAGCTCCAGAGATGAAATTAAAGTCAAACTTTGGGCATTATGTAAACTTTGGAGAACTTGCAATGCATGATTGAAAACTTCCATTGTTAACTTAAGGGGGGGGGGGTATAGTCTTATAACCTTGAAATAAATAATGGACCTCAGTATGTCTAATTTACAGATGAGATGGAAATCATAGCTGGATTAAATACCATTCTTAGAATTTGGCCATGGTGTGAGAGTATGTATAAATTAGAAACCATAGAATGTGAAAGCATGCAAAAAAGGAAAATGGTTTGACATATTTGCATGATTCACAAGAAGAGTGAGGGTTTCCATGAAATGAAAGAAAAATATCTAGTAGATATCTTGCTTTAGTAGAGTTTGAAATGTTGTTAGTGTAACCTTGTTTTTTTGTCCTAGTTAAGTTTATGTTTAATATCCACTGGCAACCTTGGTTAAGGCTAACAAAGCAGTCAAATGTGTGATAACAAGAGACTTGGCAGACATATGATAAAGTACTTACAAAGGAACTAAACCAAAGTTAATATTACTGCAAACAATACTGGATGTACATTGTGAGCAAGTAGGTAGCCCGTCCTTGTGACAAAAATGCAATGTCACTAACTGACACTATGGGGCCGATTCATCATCGGCCTGTCCGACATGATCCGCTCAGCGGATCATGTCTGACAGACATCGATGAATGCCGACAGCATACGCTGTCGGCATTTATCATTGCACAAGCAGTTCTTGTGAACTGCTTGTGCAATGCCGCCTCCTGCAGATTTGCAGCAAATCAGCCGCTAGCGGGGGGTGTCAATAAGCCCGATCGTATAGGATCGGGCAGATTGATGTCCACAGCCTCAGAGGCAGTGGACCAATTATGGAGCAGCGGTCTTAAAACCGCTGCTTCATAACTGCTGTTTCAGGCGAGCCTAAAAGCTTGCGCGGAAACTGGGGCATCAAGCTCCATTCGGAGCTTAATAATTTGGCCTCTATATATACATTCTGCCTGTAGCTCTTTTTTTCTATTCTTACATAAAAAAGACAAACGCTGCTCTATCCGTACATGAACATTCTACTCTTTCTGTGCTGAACATGTTAACACAGCATGGCACCTCCACCCAACTATAAAATGCTTTCCACTACTAAAATACTGACCCCACACACATCACTCACAGAGGCAGATTTATCAAGGGCCGAATGGCCCCTGATGCCCCTGTTTCCGCGCGTGCCTTCATGCTCGCTGGAAACAGCAGTTATGAAGCAGCGGTCTTAAGACCGCTGCTCCTTAACTGGTCCACCTGCTCTGAGGCTGCGGACATCAATCCGCAGTTCACAAGAACTGTTTGTGCAAAGATAAATGCTGACAGCGTATGCTGTCGTCATTTATCAATGTCTGTTGGACATGATCTGCTGAACGGATCATGTCGGACAGACCGATGATAAATCAGCTCCTAAACCTTTATTCAACCAAGTAAGCCTATTTGCTATTTCTATACTTCCCTAAACACATCACTACTCTCCATCACATCTTGTAGAACTTACTCTGCTATTCCTCTACAGATCCACACAAATTTCTAAAATTAAATGTGATCCTGTCATGCGGGCCGCTCTGCTATTCCTCTTTAATTCAACTTACATTCCTGGCTATCACTGCACTACATCTTAGAGACCCTGGAGACCTCTTGCTGTTCCTCTACTGACCCACACAAACCACTCTGACACTACATTCTGTCCTGTCATGCAAACGTCATTGCTATCCCTCTACTAATCCACACATATCACTCTATTACTATACTTTCATTCAGCTATGTAAGTCTCTGCTATTCCTGTAGTGACCCACACACATCACCCTATCACTATACCTTTGTTTAGCCACATAGGCCTCTCTGCTATTCCTGTACTGACCCACACACATCACTCTATTACTATACCTTTATTCAGCCATATAGGCCTCTCCACTATTCCTATCCTGACCCACACACATATCTCCATTACTATACCTTTATTCAGCTATGTAGGTCTCTCTGCTATTCCTATACTGACCCACACACATCTATCTATTACTACACTCCATCCTGTCATGCAAAACTCTCTCAATGCTATTCCTATACTGACCTACATACATTCCTTTCTAACACTACACTCTATCCTGTTATGGAAGTCTCTCTGCTATCGCTCTAGTGACCCACACGCATAACACTATATCACTACACTCCTGCCTTTTAAGCCTCTCTCTGCGATTCCTCAGGAATCAACAAACCCAGTTGTTAGGGATCCACTGGTGCCTTAAAATTAGTCCCTGGCTCCTTGGTTTAGAGGCTGCAAAACACTCACTGGTGCTCCCAAATCTCCTCCCTCCTACCAGTAGCACCTAAAATTTAGCCTAGTGAGGCTGGATCCCTTCTAGGCCTTGTGGTTTTGAAACATAGTATATATCTATGTATACCAAGTTATACATACACATAGCTAAATCACCACAGTTCAACCATTTTAATATCACATCCTCTTTCAGCATCCCTTCTCTGCAGTTGTCAGACGCTGGGCAGTATCAATGTTCGCTTGCTATAGAGGGAGAGAAGATTTTGTCTCGTGTGGCATATTTGGAATTGGAAGGTATGTGTGTCCAACAAGAAAGCAACTTTATGTACTAAAAATTATATGACGTGTACATGGTGACACACACTCACACTGATACTAATTTATACAATCCAGCCCACTGATTGACCTTGTTTACACGATGCTTGCAGGTCTGCCATTTTTCAGTGAAGAACCACAAGATCATCACACTTACCCGGATACAGCCTTTAACCTAAGCTGCAATGCCCAGGGGCCCCCAGACCCAGTGAATGTTATATGGCTGCAGGATGGCGTACCCCTGAATACTCTTTATGACCATTTGGCATTAACCCCTTCAGTCCTGGAAATAAAAGGTATGTTGCTAAAAAAATGTTAGGATAAGGTAATATGGGTGTGGTGAGTGAGGTTTGCCAGGGGGTTAGTACGGGAATAGCAGTGAGGGTTACATTGACAGCTAATTTTGGTCAGTATGGTGGTCATTTTACAGAACGAGAGAGGGATGAAACATAAAGTGACAGTTTCAAAGATCAAAAAAGCAAGAAGATGTAGTAACCAAGATGTGTGTGTTAAATAAAAAAAAAGGACATTTAAACTCAACATTTTAATAATGCAAAAAAATGTATTATTGAAAGTATAACATTATTGCAATATACATAATTTTGCTGTAAAATACATTTGGAAAAATGTGCTTTAAGTTATTCCACTTTTTCCCAGTAAGGCTTGGGTTAATACTGTTATCTGATTTTCTGTTTACCTCTCCCCCTCCCTCACCTTGTCTACATGCCTTTGCTCTTTCAAGGGCTCCATTTATCATCCATGGAAGGACAGGGGCATACTTATTTTCCCCTGTTTGCCCCCAGCTTCTCTTCTGGTGGGCAGCGGATTAACCATCCTCATGTGCGCTTGCGTGCAACCCCGCCCCCTGCCCACGCGGGCAGGAGCTGCCATTCTCCCCGGTTGGATGAGAGAAAAAGGCAGGGAAGCAGTAGCCTGATGACCGCTGCTTGATAAATCCTGACTACAGGTGCTCAAGCAAACCAAAAAAGGTAGAGAAGGGATTGATAAATCGAGCCCAAGGTGGATTATCAGTTTTGCATCAACAATCATGATAGGAAAAGCATTATTTGCAAAAGCAGTAGGAATATTATGTAGTTTATATATATATATATATATATATATATATATATATATATATTAGATGGAGATTAGAAAAGAATATACACCTTTTTAAATACTTGTTAATAATAAGCTGAATAAGTGCTTGGCTACCTCAATCTCTTTACCTAATTGCACATGTGCAAACAACAAAACATGCTATGTATGTATTTTAGTTTGTAATTGGATAGCAAGGGCTATTTTGTTCTGGGGGACAGAAAATTCAGAGAATAAAATAACTTTAACAATATGCTCATTTGACAAAATAAAACTGGTGGTACATTATCACGCAGCCTACAATTTGTGTTTAAATGTCCCTTTAAGAGTTTAATGATTACATTGCACTGTTCTGATGCTGACAGTGATGGCTTTGTTGCACCAGATGTCAGTTTATCATTTTTTTGTTCTTTCCTTGCTTTTCCTTTCTTTATTTCTCTTTTGTTAGTTTTTTTCTCTTCTTTTTTTTCCCTTGTTTGCTTTCTCCTCTTTAATTATTTTATTCTTTTTTTTTCCTTATTGCTATCTTTCCTTCTCTTTCTTCTTTTCCTTATTTTTCTATTTCTCTCCCTCTTTCTTTAACTTATTTTCTTTCTCCTTCTTTCCTTTTCTCTCCCTCACCATCTGTCCTCCCCCTCTCTCTGCATACCTCCACACCCGCTTCTCTCTCTATCTCAGGCATCTCATCTCTCCCTACTTTTGTAACAAATAACATATTTTAAAGACAGTTGCCTCATTACAATTCCTGCCTCAAAGTGTTTGTGAACTTAGACAACTGACCTTCCCCACTTTGCAGACAATACGCTGATGCTAATGAGGCCACATATTGTTCTAATGAAGGAAACTCATTAGTAACACAAACACGGTCTTGTTGACAAATGAAGCTGGAATCTTTCCAGATGTCTTGACACAGAAATTCCAACAGTGCTCAGATAGAACAGGAGAGAGACACTGCCTCAAAATACTCTACTTCACATGAACAGAACTTTCCCAAACTCACAGGTCTCTTCTTCACATGTACAGAACTGTCCCAAACTCACAGGTCTCATCTTCACATGTACAGAGCTTTCCCAAACCTCACAGGTCTCTTCTTCACACGTACAGAGTGTTCCCAAACCTCACAGATCTCTTCTTCACACATACAGAGTGTTCCCAAACCTCACAGGTCTCTTCTTCACACGTACAGAGTGTTCCCAAACCTCACAGATTTCTTCTTTACATGTACAGAGCTTTCCTAACCTCACAGGTCTCTTCTTTACATGTACAGAGCTTTCCAGACCTCAATGGTCTCTTCTTCACATGTACAGAGCTTTCCTAACCTCACAGGTCTCTTCTTCACATGTACAGATCTTTCCTAACCTCACAGGTCTCTTCTTCACATGTGCAGAGCTTTCCTAAACCTCACAGATCTCTTCTTCACACGTACAGAGTGTTCCCAAACCTCACAGGTCTCTTCTTCACACGTACAGAGCTTTCCCAAACCTCACAGATCTCTTCTTCACACGTACAGAGTGTTCCCAAACCTCACAGATTTCTTCTTCACATGTACAGAGCTTTCCCTAACCTCACAGGTCTCTTCTTTACATGTGCAGAGCTTTTCTAAACCTCACAGGTCTCTTCTTTACATGTGCAGAGCTTTCCCTAACCTCACAGGTCTCTTCTTCACATGTGCAGAGCTTTCCTAACCTCACAGGTCTCTTCTTCACATGTGCAGAGCTTTCCTAAACCTCACAGATCTCATCTTTATCTCATATGCACAGTACTTTAAATCCCTCATTAATCATTTTTATTTTGTACTTGTTCTGTCTCTGGAATGTTTGTATCCTATTCTTAGAGTTTAATTATTTCCTTACTAGAATTTTATTGGAATTTTAAGGAAATTCATAATTTCCACTGACATATGCCAGGGAATGGGAGGGGGGGTAGTTAGGGGGAGAGGCCAGGCTTGCAACTTTCCTAGAGATACAACTAAGGCGTCGATTTATCAAAGGCTTTTCGTCAGCCTTTGAGCCCCTACAGCTGCAGGTTCTCACAAGAGATCCTGCTCGCCGTATTTAACAAGCAGCGGTCATCAGGCAGCTGCTTTCCTAACCTTTCGCCTTTCGGCAAAATTCAATGCACCCCTGTACGCCTCAGCTTGTTAAATCTAGCCCTAAGGGCTGATTACAAGTGGGTGACATGTTTATAGGTCTAGTCCCTGATAGGAACAAAGAGTACTAATGACAGTGACATGTTTATGGAGTCAGTCCCTGCTAGGGTCAAAGTGTACTAATGACAGTGACATGTTTATGGGTTCAGTCCCTGCTAGAACCAAAATGCACTAATGACAGTGACATATCTTTGGGCTCAGTCTCTGCTAGAAACAAAGTGCACTAATGACAGTAACATGTTTATAAGCTCAGTCTCTACTAGAACTAAAGTGTATTAATGACAGTGACTTGTTTTTAGGCTCAGTCCCTGCTAGAACCAAAGTGTATTAATAACAGTGACATGTTTATGGTCTCATTTTCTGATATGAACTAAGTGTACTACTGACAGTGACATGTTTTTGTGCTCAGTCTCTGCTAGGAACAAAGTGTATTAATGACAGTGACATGTTTATAGGCTCAGTCCCTGCTAGAACCAAAGTGTATTAATAACAGTGACATGTTTATGGTCTCAGTCTCTGCTAGGAACAAAGTGCACTAATGACAGTGGCATGTTCATTGGCTCAGTCTCTGCTAGGAACAAAGTGCACTAATGACAGTGGCATGTTTATGGCTAGGACCAAAATGTTCTAAGGATACTGACAGGTTTTTGAGTTCAGTCCCTGATAAAAATGTACTATTGAAGGTGACTGTTTATGGTCTCAGTCCCTACTAAGGAGCAACATGTCTGTAGCTTTTATTTGGGTGGGAATGTGCTCATTTTGCTATTTTCTCCAGATGTGTAACATTATATAGGAGGAGCCAGAAACACTGGGAATTGTCCCTGCTGATGTCATTGCAATGACCACAAGGCAGCTGTGTTTTTGTCTCGGTCTCTCCTGGAAAGAGGGTGGGTGCTGAGCCGATCCATATGTAGTGTCTAAGAAGGGAACATCTGGAACTGAGAGACGAGGGCAGCAGGGAGAGATACTATGCTGTGGTGACACAGGAGCTGAGTGATGTCTGTCCATTTTATTTTAGTTACTTTTTTAAAGCATCTGATATTCTATTTCAGTATGTTTTGCCCTTTTCCTCCCTATGTCTCATTCACTCTCTCTGTATCAATACCTTGCTTTCTCTTTCTCAATGTTGATGTTTTTTTTTTTGTTTTTTTTTACTACTGAGTGAGCAGTGATTGTACCTTTTGGTTGCCAGTAAGGCACAAATCAATGATTTTATCCATTTGAATTCCAGTAAAAAATAAATAAAAAATCAGCAACTGATTGCCCTTTGCTATGAGTGAAAACAAATATGAGCACTTTTTACACTTTGGCTACCAGTAAAAATCAGTGGCTATACTCTTTTGACTGCCTGCATCACTCAAAAGTGATGTAGTCTCCTTGCCTGTCAGTAACACACACGTAGCAATAATTGTATCCTCTTTGATGGCAATAATATACACAGAGTAATGATTGTACACCTTTGGCTGCCAATAAAACACACAGACCAGTGATGACTGTACCCCTTTAGCTGCAAGTAAAGCACACAGACCAGACATTTTATCTCATTTATTGCTAGTGAAAATATGATATTACCTTACTGGTTTACAATAATGATATAACTCAATAATATAATTCTAGTTTTGCCAGATAAACTTGCACAACATTGATTTCATACTATTTAAATCAACCCCTTCTGAGCTAATAACACACATGAAACAATGATTTAACCTCATTAATGCCAGTGACACACATACACACACAATGCAGTGATTTTATTTAGCAGGGATAGTGGTATAAACCTGTTCTTCTTTAATCTCCTTTACAAATTACAACAGATTTCTAAGATGGCTGCCAGCTTTTTTATTATCAGACTTGTGGCAATGATCTTGGCAAAACCAGCGCCATGTTTATTAATTAATTTAGTTTATTGGTGTTTAGAAATGAAGATATTTGTTGGGTATAAACATTGTAAACAACTTAAGAGGCTTTCAGACCACTAATAAAGCCAATGTTCTCTCAGTAATTCTCTTACTGTCTGTCTCCCTTTTTTCTCTCTCTTTAAAGGGACATTATACATAGATTTTTCTTTGCATAAATGTTTTGTAGATGATCTATTTATATAGCCCATACAAGTTTTTTTTTTTTAAATGTATAGTTATGCTTATTTTTAAATAACATTAATCTGATTTTCAGACTCCTAACCAAGCCCCAAAGTTTTAGGAGAATACCGGGGTATACCTAGTCCAGCTTGCTCCTGTTTATGTAAAGAGTCTTTTCATTTGCAGAGGAAGGGGGAGGGGGAGTGTCTGCTTTTTCCCACTTGCAGTGGGTGTTCCACCTACCTTTTTAACAGAGCTAAACTGGAAGCTTCTAAGTAAGTTTTTAAACAGTTTTACACTGGATGTTTAGATCAGTATCTGTGCATATTATTCTCTATAGTAGTGTCTATTACATGCTGTTATATGAAAATTGGTGTACACTGTCCCTTTAACGATCACTCATTCCATATCTTACTCATCCTCTCCCTCTCTTTTTCATGCTCTCTCTCTAAAGATATTTATACATTTCTCTCCCTCCCACTCTTCCTTACATCCTTTCTCAGTTATTTTTTAACTTTTTTCATTGGATTAAAAACCAGAGAGTTCATCCGCTCTCTCCTGCTGAGCTGAGGAAGAACAACAAGCTAAACAGAGACAGAGAGACATACACACACACACATGTATGAGCACTACTAATAAATAGCAGATGACATGAATACAAATAATGTAAATAAAAACTGACATTCAGTAAATAATTTCTAATATACACATAAAAATACTCACAAACCATAAAATAATGAGCAGTGTGTAAAGGTCCGTTATTGAGTCCTTAAAGGGTTAACAATCCAGGTGGAAATGCAGCTCCTAATCTGTCAGGTGCTGGAACACCTCTGGGCAAAACAAAAGAGAAAGACAGAGCGCAAACCACTCTAAGGGGCCGAATTATCAAGTTCAGCAAACTCACATGATATACCCTCAAACAGTTATGAGGTATTATATAGGCATAAATAAGAAGTCTCTGCGATCACCAGTTATTATCCTGCAGGCTGAAGGGAAATCACTCTGTGGACAAGTTCTTTGTGATCTACACCAATCAACCAAGCACGTTCTCAGAACAGCTTTCAGCAAAGGTACTGCGGACACTGTGGGGTACCCTCTAAGCCGGCTGGAGGGGTAACTGCTTCCAAACTGATCTTACGGTATTAGTGGGCGTGGCCTAATGTGTTTCGTGAGGTCCTCCTCACTTCATCAAAGGCTGCTGATCCGTTATCCAGCTATCCGTTTTATGCATAGCAAGCTCCAGTCAGCATTATAGTAGCGACAATTAGATGAACACAAAGTAAGCAGCAAATTCATGTAATTCATTTTATCAAAAATATATAAAAGTGTAAATTTAATTCAATTCATAATATCAATCTATACAACTTATAGTAACAATATATAAAATTATCTGAAGTTCATAGTAGTATTATAATCCATTGAAAAGAATATGGTTAGAAATTATTATTTTAGGGGACAAAAAGCAGCTGTATGTACAACACATACAGCTGCAGTTTCCTCTTACCCCTCACACACACTACTGCACAATTAATATATAAACAGCACATACAGCAGCAGTACCAGCCTCCCTCTCACACACACTACTACACAATTACACATTTATACAGCACATACAGCAGCAGTACCAGCCTCCCTCTCACACACACTACTGCACAATTACACATTTATACAGCACATACAGCAGCAGTACCAGCCTCCCTCTCACACACACACTACTACACAATTACACATTTATACAGCACATACAGCAGCAGTACCAGCCTCCCTCTCACACACACTACTGCACAATTAATATATATATACAGCACATACAGCAGCAGTACCAGCCTCCCTCTCACACACACTACTACACAATTAATATATATACAGCACATACAGCAGCAGTACCAGCCTCCATCTCCCACACACTACTACACAATTACACATTTATACAGCACATACAGCAGCAGTACCAGCCTCCCTCTCACACACACACTACTACACAATTACACATTTATACAGCACATACAGCAGCAGTACCAGCCTCCCTCTCACACACACTACTGCACAATTAATATATATATACAGCACATACAGCAGCAGTACCAGCCTCCCTCTCACACACACTACTACACAATTAATATATATACAGCACATACAGCTGCAGTTTCCTCTTACCCCTCACACACACTACTGCACAATTAATATATATATACAGCACATACAGCAGCAGTACCAGCCTCCCTCTCACACACACTACTGCACAATTAATATATATATACAGCACATACAGCAGCAGTACCAGCCTCCCTCTCACACACACTACTGCACAATTAATATATATATATACAGCACATACAGCAGCAGTACCAGCCTCCCTCTCACACACACTACTACACAATTAATATATATACAGCACATACAGCAGCAGTACCAGCCTCCCTCTCACACACACTACTACACAATTAATATATATACAGCACATACAGCTGCAGTTTCCTCTTACCCCTCACACACACTACTGCACAATTAATATATATATACAGCACATACAGCAGCAGTACCAGCCTCCCTCTCACACACACTACTGCACAATTAATATATATATACAGCACATACAGCAGCAGTACCAGCCTCCCTCTCACACACACTACTGCACAATTAATATATATATACAGCACATACAGCAGCAGTACCAGCCTCCCTCTCACACACACTACTGCACAATTAATATATATATACAGCACATACAGCAGCAGTACCAGCCTCCCTCTCACACACACTACTACACAATTAATATATATACAGCACATACAGCAGCAGTACCAGCCTCCCTCTCACACACACTACTGCACAATTAATATATATATATACAGCACATACAGCAGCAGTACCAGCCTCCCTCTCACACACACTACTGCACAATTAATATATATATACAGCACATACAGCAGCAGTACCAGCCTCCCTCTCACACACACTACTACACAATTAATATATAAACAGCACATACAGCAGCAGTACCAGCCTCCCTCTCACACACACTACTACACAATTAATATATATATACAGCACATACAGCAGCAGTACCAGCCTCCCTCTCACACACACTACTGCACAATTAATATATATACAGCACATACAGCAGCAGTACCAGCCTCCCTCTCACACACACTACTGCACAATTAATATATATACAGCACATACAGCAGCAGTACCAGCCTCCCTCTCACACACACTACTACACAATTACACATATATATATATATATATATATATATATATACAGCACATACAGCAGCAGTACCAGCCTCCCTCTCACACACACTACTACACAATTACACATTTATACAGCACATACAGCAGCAGTACCAGCCTCCCTCTCACACACACTACTACACAATTACACATTTATACAGCACATACAGCAGCAGTACCAGCCTCCCTCTCACACACACACTACTACACAATTACACATTTATACAGCACATACAGCAGCAGTACCAGCCTCCCTCTCACACACACTACTGCACAATTAATATATATATACAGCACATACAGCAGCAGTACCAGCCTCCCTCTCACACACACTACTACACAATTAATATATATACAGCACATACAGCTGCAGTTTCCTCTTACCCCTCACACACACTACTGCACAATTAATATATATATACAGCACATACAGCAGCAGTACCAGCCTCCCTCTCACACACACTACTGCACAATTAATATATATATACAGCACATACAGCAGCAGTACCAGCCTCCCTCTCACACACACTACTGCACAATTAATATATATATATATACAGCACATACAGCAGCAGTACCAGCCTCCCTCTCACACACACTACTACACAATTAATATATATACAGCACATACAGCAGCAGTACCAGCCTCCCTCTCACACACACTACTACACAATTAATATATATACAGCACATACAGCTGCAGTTTCCTCTTACCCCTCACACACACTACTGCACAATTAATATATATATACAGCACATACAGCAGCAGTACCAGCCTCCCTCTCACACACACTACTGCACAATTAATATATATATACAGCACATACAGCAGCAGTACCAGCCTCCCTCTCACACACACTACTGCACAATTAATATATAAACAGCACATACAGCAGCAGTACCAGCCTCCCTCTCACACACACTACTGCACAATTAATATATATATACAGCACATACAGCAGCAGTACCAGCCTCCCTCTCACACACACTACTACACAATTAATATATATATACAGCACATACAGCAGCAGTACCAGCCTCCCTCTCACACACACTACTGCACAATTAATATATATATATACAGCACATACAGCAGCAGTACCAGCCTCCCTCTCACACACACTACTACACAATTAATATATAAACAGCACATACAGCAGCAGTACCAGCCTCCCTCTCACACACACTACTACACAATTAATATATATACAGCACATACAGCAGCAGTACCAGCCTCCCTCTCACACACACTACTGCACAATTAATATATATACAGCACATACAGCAGCAGTACCAGCCTCCCTCTCACACACACACTACTGCACAATTAATATATATACAGCACATACAGCGGCAGTACCAGCCTCCCTCTCACACACACTACTGCACAATTAATATATATACAGCACATACAGCAGCAGTACCAGCCTCCCTCTCACACACACTACTACACAATTACACACATATATATATATATATATATATACAGCACATACAGCAGCAGTACCAGCCTCCCTCTCACACACACTACTACACAATTACACATTTATACAGCACATACAGCAGCAGTACCAGCCTCCCTCTCACACACACTACTACACAATTACACATTTATACAGCACATACAGCAGCAGTACCAGCCTCCCTCTCACACACACTACTACACAATTACACATTTATACAGCACATACAGCAGCAGTACCAGTCTCCCTCTCACACACACTACTACACAATTACACATATATATATACAGCACATACAGCAGCAGTACCAGCCTCCCTCTCACACACACTACTGCACAATTAATATATATACAGCACATACAGCAGCAGTACCAGCCTCCCTCTCACACACACTACTACACAATTACACATTTATACAGCACATACAGCAGCAGTACCAGCCTCCCTCTCACACACACTACTACACAATTACACATTTATACAGCACATACAGCAGCAGTACCAGTCTCCCTCTCACACACACTACTACACAATTACACATATATATAGCACATACAGCAGCAGTACCAGCCTCCCTCTCACACACACTACTGCACAATTACACATATATATATATAGCACATACAGCAGCAGTACCAGCCTCCATCTCCCACACACTACTACACTATGACACTATACACAGTGCAGGTATAGAATAGATAGCAGAAGTGTCTTCTTACCCCTCACACAACTGCTACAAATTTACACATATAAACAGCACAGACAGTAGAAGTACCAGCCTCCCCCTCACACACACTACTACACCATGACACATATACACAGTACAGGTACAGCACAGACAGCAGCAGTGCCAGCCTCCCCTTTCACTCACTAATACAACATAACACTACACACAGCGCAGACATCAGTAGTGCCGGCCTCCCCCTCACACACACTACTACACCATTACACAACAGTACAGACAGTAGCAGTGCCAGCCTCCCCTCACACACACTAATACACCATAACACTACACACAACACATGTACAGCACAGACATCAGTAGTGCCTGCCTCCCCATCACACACACTACTACACCATTACACAACAGTACAGACAGTAGCAGTGCCAGCCTCCCCTCACACACACTACTACACCATTACACAACAGTACAGACAGCAGTAGAGCCACCCCCCCCCACACACACTACTACACAATTACACAACAGTACAGACAGCAGCAGTGCCAGCCTCCCCTAACACACACTACTACACCATGACACTACACACAGCACAGGTACACCACAGACAGCAGTAGTGCCAGCCTCCCCTAACACACACTACTACACCATGACACAACAGTACAGACAGCAGTAGTGCCGGCATCCCCCTCACACACACTACTACACCATGACACTACACACAGCACAGGTACAGCACAGACAGCAGTAGTGCCGGTCTCCCCCTCACACACACACTACTACACCATTACACAACAGTACAGACAGCAGCAGTGCCAGCCTCCCCTAACACACTAATACACCATAACACTACACACAGCACAGGTACACCACAGACAGCAGCAGTGCCGGCCTCCCCGCTCACACACACTACTACACCATGACACAACAGTACAGACAGCAGTAGTGCCGGCATCCCCCTCACACACACTACTCACCATGACACTACACACAGCACAGGTACAGCACAGACAGCAGTAGTGCCGGCCTCCCCCTCACACACACACTACTACACCATTACACAACAGTACAGACAGCAGCAGTGCCAGCCTCCCCTAATACACTAATACACCATAACACTACACACAGCACAGGTACACCACAGACAGCAGTAGTGCCGGCCTCCCCCTCACACACACTACTACACCATGACACTATACACAGCACAGGTACAGCACATGCAGCAGCAATGTCGGCCTTCTCAGAAATTAATTAACTGATAGGAAACAAGTTCCCATTTGTGAGAGTCAGGTGTTTTGTTTTTTCAGGATAACCTGCTGCCCTCAGGGGACGTATTATATACATTACTTAAGTCTCTTTGTATTAGTGAGTAGGATAGGGTGGTGTGGGGGTGTTATTTCATTTTAACTCTATTTTATAACATGAGAGATTTTCTGTCTCTTTGTAATGAATTGAAAACTATTTCCTCTGGGCAAATGTGTCATAAAAACGTACAGTGCCAATTAATACACTTAACAATACATGGCAGAGGTTATGCAGGCCTCCCCCATACATATAACAGATTCATTCACATCTTGCTAACATAGAGAACTCTAAAGTGAAATAAACATACATAATTCAAATGTTATGCTTGGGTGCTAGTTAAAGGGGCATATTCTCCCCTTGAATGTGTTAATGGTGGCCCATTTTACCTGTTAGAGTGCATTTAATTGTTTTCAAACAGCTACTTTACACTTATTTTGTTATTTGAAATAGCTGTGTTTGCCTATAGAAACAGCCGCCAATCCTGAAAATATGAATAACAAACTTATTCTCTGTAGAAATGCTATGTAAACAGATACAATATAACAAATTAATCACTCAGGGGCAGGCAAGATAGAGATTTTATTTAGCAGAGATAGTGGTATTAACCTGTTGTATCTTGATCTTCTATAAAAATTACAACAGATTTTAAAGATGGCTGCCACCAGATAACACTGCACACATTTTTGTTAGACGTATGGCAACCATCTTGGCAAAATCACTGCCATGTTTATTTCTAAATTACTTTGCTGGTCTTTAGAAATGCAGTTCTTTGTTGGGTCTAAAAATGTTAAACATCTTATTGCACACAAGAGCCTATTGAAGACTAAGAGGACGATTTATTAATGAGTGGACGGACATGATCCGCTGTGGCAGATCATGTCTGCCACACAAAGATAAATGCTGACAGGCATTTATAATTTCATTTATCATTGCACAAGCATTTCTAGTGAAATGCTTGTGCAATGCCGCCCCCTGCAGACCATTGGCCGCTAGCAGGGAGTGTCAATCAACCCAATCGTATTTGATCGGGCTGATTGCTGTTCGCTGCCTCAGAGGTGGCAAACGAGTTAAGGAACAGCGATCTTAAGGCCGCTACTTCTTAACTCCTGTTTCCGGTGAACCTCTAGGCTCGTGCGGAAACAGCTGCATACAGCTCCATACGGAGCTTGATGAATCGGCCCCTTAGGGCCAGATTACAAGTGGTGCGCTATTTAGTGTTTTCACTAACGCGCAAACACCGCCAGAAGTAAACTTTACTTTCAACTTGTAATCCGCGCGCTAACACACTTTAATTCAATTTAATTGGTAGATGAAGGCGATGATTACATTACAATACGGCTCACGCAAAAAAACCCGTAATTTATAAACTGTATGAAATGTAAAAAATTGTAATGTTAATTTCCATTAAAAATATAACATAATTAAAAAAATATATATTTTACAGAAGAGTTAAAGTTATTGAAATAGCACAGGAAATGGTATTCTATGTACACAGTAAAATATACTGTACACTCCTCAATAATACTGGGCAATCTGTAGGAGACTGGGCACAATAGTAGGTACTGAAGTATGGTCACACAATGCCCCCCTAAAAGCTGTATCTTAGCCCCCACTCTTGATCCGATCATGTAGATTTTTCACAAGTGAGCAGTTATTTTACCCCTTGGCTGCCAGTAACAAATAAATAAATTGTACCTCTTTGGTTGCCCAAAACAAACATAAACAGTGATTTAACACTCTTAACTGCCTCTTAATTCTTTCTGCCTGAAATTTGTAATGCATTTAAGCATAGGAGGTATTTTACATTAAGCTATCACTCAGGGTTTTAAAATGGTAGCACGGTTATTTTTTAATAAAGTAACTGCACAAAGCAGTTATAAGGGGCTAAAGTTGGCAGCTGTGGGCCTTTACTTTGCGTCTATGGGAACTGTGTGTTCCCTGTAAATATATACAGTATGTATATGCTTATATATATGTATATTTATGTGTTAATATGTTTATATAAACACATAAATATATATGTATATATTCATATAGAAAAACATTATATCATCCCGCAGCTCCAGAAAAAAAAAGAGAAATACTGTGAAGAGTCTTTTTTTCTTAAAAGCAAGAATAAATTTTATTTTCAAAAATGTTTAAAAAGAAGCATGTAAAAACATGTAAAAACATGTAAACCATGTAGGCTAGTCGCAGGCCTGCAACAAGGTGTTCAGAACCCAACGCTATTCATATACATATTTATTTAAAATTGCTGCCCATTGCTGTGCGATTTACCCCCTTCGCTGTGCTAGGTTCTGTGCCGTGTCTGATGGCATCAGAACAAGGCTCCCATTGGAGCCTATGTAAGTGCGCTCTCGTTAGCGCAATGCTTCCGTACAATGCGAACACGAGGTGGCATTTGCATTGCGCCTCACTTGTTATACCAGCACACGCTAATCATTTGAGCGCAAATATTGTTTTCACATAAGCGATAATTTGCGCTTAACTTGTAATCTAGACCTAAACAAATGCTAGATAGAATGATGCATTCAAAGAAAAAAATTGTCTAAGAATAACATGTAGATGTATTTTTTACTGTGTGACTGTGTGGGATATAACAGTGTTCTGCACTTCAATTTCTAACAGGAACTGAAAAGCGCACAATTTCAGAATGGAATTGCAGGAAAAGGGGACAAAATAAATAATGAGATTATATTGCAGACTATATATATATATATATATTTTTATATATATATATATATATATACGATTTATCATTTTATATTACCACCTCAAAGTGTTTAATGTCCCTTTAAGGGATAGGGGTACCAATGTGGCATTTTGTCTGGGGATTACACACTCACGCTAATGAATCTCTTTGTTTCAGGTCTCAACAAAACGTCACTTTTCTCCTGTGAAGCTCATAATGCTAAAGGAGTCACTACATCTAGAACAGCTACTGTAAAAGGTAGGAACCTTAATGTGGTGCATTGTGGGAATCAAGTACTGTATTGTAGAGCTTGGACAAGATCAGAGCCCCCCTTGTACAGCGCAGGGAAGATCAAATCTTTTGTGGTACGGTGAGGGGACATCAGACCCTGTATTGTACAATGTGAGGAGAGATTAGGCCCTGTAATGTACAATGTGTTGGTAGATCAGACCCTGTATTGTACAGTGTGAGAAGATCAGACCCTGTATTGTACAGTGTGAGGGAGATCAGACTCTGTATTGTACAGTGTGAGGTGAGATCAGACCCTGTATTGTACAGTGTGCGGTGAGATTAGGCCCTGTAATGTACAATGTGAGGAGAGATTAGGCCCTGTAATGTACAATGTGTGGGGAGATCAGACCCTGTATTGTACAGTGTGAGGTGAGATCAGACCCTGTATTGTACAGTGTGAGGTTAGATCAGACCCTGTATTGTACTGTGTGAGGTTAGATCAGACCCTGTATTGTACAGTGTGAGGTGAGATCAGACCCTGTATTGTACAGTGAGGCGAGATCAGATCCTGTATTGTACAGTGTGAGGTGAGATCAGACCCTGTATTGTACAGTGTGAAGTGAGATCAGACCCTGTATTGTACAGTGTGAGGTGAGATCAGACCCTGTATTGTACAGTGTGAGGTGAGATCAGACCCTGTATTGTACAGTGTGAGGTGAGATTAGGCCCTGTAATGTACAATGTGAGGAGAGATTAGGCCCTGTAATGTACAATGTGTGGGTAGATCAGACCCTGTATTGTACAGTGTGAGTTGATATAAGACCCTGTATTGTACAGTGTGAGGTGAGATCAGACCCTGTATTGTACAGTGTGAGGGAGATCAGACCCTGTATTGTACAATGTGTGGGTAGATCAGACCCTGTATTGTACAATGTGTGGGGAGATCAGACCCTGTATTGTACAATGTGAGGGGAGATCAGGCCCTGAATTGTACAATGTGAGGAGAGATTAGGCTCTGTATTGTACAGTGTGGAGTAGATAAGATCCTGTATTATAGGGAGATCAGATCCTGAATAGTAACAAATGGGGGGGGGGGGGTGATCAGACCCTGTATTTTCAATGTGGAGGGGGGGGGATCAGAGCCTGTATTATACAGTGTGGGCAATAAGACCATGTACAGTATTGTGAGATCAGACCCTGTTTTGTACAGGCTATGTGGTGGCTAAACCCCTATATTGCACAGTATGGGGGGTCAGACCCTTTATCATACAGTGTGGTAGATCAGACCCAATATCGTACAATGTGTGTGTGGAGGGCGGGAGAATCAGGCCCTGTATTGTACAATGTAGTGGAAAGCAGACCCTGTATTGTACAGTGTGAGGGAGATAAGACCATGAATTGTAAAGTGCTTGGGAGATCAGACCCTGTATTGTATAAGCAGAGTCATTGACCTCCGTATTTTTCCATTCCTTTGCATACCACTAATCATTTCCACCTGTCGTGCTGACACATCCGTTCTCCGGTGGAGTGCTGCGGGAAGAATGTGGCTGATTCACTTGTTTAACGCCAGCATGGTTGACTCAGCGCCCGCTCATTCCGTTGGCATCTGCAGGGGGGGGCACCACAGACCCTTTATTAACTCCTTCACTGCCAGTGCAGCAGCCTGTTCCCTAAAAATATAAACCCATAATGGCTTGAAATATGAATTACAAATAAAGGCAGCTCATTTTACAGACAACTAAAGGCCTGATGTATATAAATAGGGAATATACAATACCGTAAATTCTATAATTATAAATTGAATAGATTTGTATCAGTAGAAAAATGTATACACTTTTGCTGAACCTAAACAAGTAAGAGAACGATAGACAGACATACAGATAGAGATAGACAGAAATAAAGATAGATGGATGGATATATATATATATATATATATATATATAGAGATAGATAGATATAGAGAGATAGATAAATGATAGATAGATTAATGGATAGATAGATATGGAGAGATAGATAGAGATAAAAATGAATAAACAAACAGCCTTTTCTATCAAACCCAAAAACATTTATCAGTTATTTTTGGATCATACAATATTCCCCTCCAATTTTCAGTATTACCCAGGAGTCCAACAGACCTAACACTGGTCTCTAGAGGAACCACTGAGTTGGAGGTGTCATGGCAGCCTGGACAAAGTGGGGTTCATCCTCTCACAGTGTGCACTGTTCAGGTACGTTTATCATTTTATTTTTAATGTGCCCACTAAGCTAGTGTTTAAAACTTAACAAATTAATTAATTAATCATTTAAAAACTAAGTGTAAATGTATTAAAGGGATAGAAAGTTGAAAATTGAAATGTGCTTGCGTGCATTTCAATTTTAAATATAAGCATTTTGCACTATACTTTCATTAGCAAAAATACCTCTAGTGAAAGTTATTATTCAGCAGCATACACACATATGCTGTGAGGGCCTGTATACCAGTATTCAAGCTTAGAGAGTTAGAGGTAGTGTGTTTTGTGCCTGTACACTTAAAGTGCCATAAAACATGTTGAGATCTGTGCATTTCCTAAAATGGCTAATTAAGTAAAAATTGCTGGCAAGTATTTTAAAATAATTTTCAAAAACAAGCAAAATTTGTTACATAGCTATACTGTCTGGAGTAGTCTGATCCACCCCCACTTATCAGTGTTTAGCATCAGAAACACAGGTATTGTATTTCAACTGAGTTCATAGCAGCTTATTTGCTTCTAGGCATGTGTTCTGTCAGAAGAGCGAATTCATTAACGTAACAAACGGAAGTGACGTTCCGTCAGCTGTCTAATAAAAAAATATGCACCGTGCATGCACTGCTCTTAGTCATAGCATTCCAATGCCACTATGTCACAGCCCATCAAAACATTCAACGGAACGGCCGCGCAGAAAAATGTGTTTGTCGACTTTCAACGATTTTCAGTATGCACACACACAGTCTTGTACAGAGTTGGTATTTGTTACAGAAGAATTAGTTATTTTGTTGTGAAGAGCTTATTTCCCAGCAGCAATGCCTGAACCAGCAAGCCAGCACCTAAGAAGGGCTCCAAGAAAACCGTAACAAGTATCATTTCATAAAGAGTTAACTCTTTTTTTTCAGCTTTTAGAAACTATTGCCTAAATACACATTTTTGCTAGCCTCAGCTCTAAGTTTAGGGATAACCAATCCCATTGTCTAATCACCTCTGGAGCCAGACTGCTAATTGATAAGATGAACTTGTAAACTTGTTATCTTAAGTACTGTAATCCTATTGTGGCCTGTCAAAGGACAGTGCTCTCTATCTAAATGTGTGATGGGGGATTTTGTGCTTCCCCCCCCCTCTCCCCCTGGGAGTGCCCTGTGTGCATGTAACCTTAATAAAAAGCAGGCTGGGCATCCCAGTCCTGAGTTCTTGTTTGACCCTCAATCGCAGCGTTGACTCGTTTTTGTGGGCAGAAGGGTATCCTAGCTGTACTACAGCTAAGGGAGATTATTCTATATTTGCGAGACTCATATAGAATACTATGGAAAGCAGCTTCTCCCCTCTTTAGCAATAGGGATCCAGGCTACTAAGCGGTCCATCTCTCAGCGAGACTAAGGGTAACCGTAACATTTGGCGGCAGCGGCGGGATTTTCCTGGATTTCCTAGGAGAGGTACAGAACGGATGGAGAGCGCTTACGAAAAATTGAAGCGTACAACCCTAAAGGATTTACTTGAAAGCAGAGGGGGGTACGCCAGCAACCGGCCGAGGAGAGAGCTGATCGCAGAATTGAACGAACTGGATCAGAGCTTCACAATGGCGGAAACACCGACCACGATTAGTGATGAAAAAACCAGGATTGTTCGGGAAAGGCTCTCATTATACGGGCCGAACCCCTCCATGGAATTGGTACAGCAGTTGATGGCGGAGGCGGACGAGGATATACGAGAGACTCGAGCCCACGAACTCAACCTAGCGAACGCACACCGCAATGCTGTAGCCCCGCAGGTAATCATCCCTGTCGAAAATGCTGGGAGGCCCAAGATACCCTATACGGCATTTCGACCCTTTCTGGAGAGCGAGACAGGGATTGATGAATATTTGGCGGACTTCGAAAGGCAATGTGCCCTGCACCAGATTCCCAACAGAGAGTGGCCCACGATATTGTCTGGGAAACTATCCGGGCGAGCCCTGGAAGCCTTTCGTACTCTGGGTGCTAAGGAAGTGACACAGTATGAGCTAGTTAAGGAGACACTGTTGCGACGGTACGCTGTAACTCCGGACACGTATCGCCGACAGTTTCGGGGCACGGAAAAGAAGCCTAACGATACCCATATGGAATGGGCGCACCGAATGCGGAGAGCGGCAAATCACTGGCTGAGCGGAAGTAAAGCGGTGACTTGGGAGGAAATTTTACAATTGTTTCTCTTAGAACATTTTTATAATGGCATGGAACAGCAAGGGAAGGAATGGCTGCGAGACAGGCGGCCTTCTACCTTAGAAGAAGCAGCCAAATTGGCCGATGAACATTATGACTCCCGTCTTCACAAACCCATGAACTACCGAGCTCCAGCACGGGTCGAACTCAGAGAGGTTTACCGTGCACCCCCTCGTGCTGAATTCCGAGCCCCGGTGCCCACAGGGCCCGTCCGACACTCAGGACCACCCAATAACAGCTCTGAGCGTCACAGACCGACTTGCCACCGATGCAAGCAACCAGGGCATTTCATGGCTAGCTGCCCCCTTAATACGCACCAGACACCCAGGAATTACAATTACCCCTCTGGGTCCTATCGTCCGGCCCGGGCCCTCTGTGTTAACCAAGAGGCCCCTATGGAGGGATATGTGGGGCCGCTTCACGAGGCAGACCCTGTATATGCTGCCTCAGATAACCGCCAGCACCATCGGCAGAGGGTATGGCTCGAGGGGCGATCTACCGAGGGATTGCGAGACACAGGGGCTACTATCACGCTGGTACAGAGTCATTTGGTGCCAGAGCACAAGCGATCCGGACAGACTGTGGCCGTTAGAGTGGCGGGGGGGGATGTGTACAAAATTCCAACAGCTAAAGTGCATCTTGATTGGGGAGCGGGAAAGGGGGCTGTGAACGTGGGCCTAATGGATAATTTACCTGCCGAAGTACTACTGGGCAACGATTTGGGCCCCATGACTTCTGCCTATGCTCCAGTATGCAACAACGAGGCGGACCCAGTGACTACACGGGCCCAAGCCCGGACAGAGCGAGAGCTCTCACCAGTGCGGGAGACACAGGTAAGACCTACCCCGACCTTGCCTGACAGGTTAGGCCCCATACCCTGGGACACCCCAGATGCTTTCGAGGCAGAGTCTAAGACTGACCCGACCTTACAAAAGTACCGGGAACGAGCAGAGACCGGAGGGGGCGGGGCAGATAACGAAACATTCTTATGGGAAAAAGGGAAACTATACCGCTGGACAGAGAAAAGGGGACAGCGTAGGCGACAGCTGGTAGTGCCCCACAAATACCGTCAAGAAATCCTCAAAATAGGCCACGACATCCCCTTAGCAGGCCACCTAGCCGTAACCCGTACCCTACACCGGATTACTCACACGTTCTTTTGGCCAGGGGTGCACGCTGACGTTAGAACTTACTGTAACACCTGCGATGTGTGTCAACGAGTAGGAAGGCGAGGCGATCACCCTAAAGCCCAGCTAGTAAATATGCCCATTGTAGAGGAACCCTTCAGCCGGGTTGCTATTGACCTAGTGGGACCACTGGCTACCCCTAGTCCCTCCGGTAAGCGCTACATTCTTACCGTAGTGGACTACGCTACCAGGTACCCAGAGGCTGTCGCCCTATCCAACATACAAGCGGATACGGTAGCGAATGCACTAGTACAGGTGTTCTCCCGGGTAGGATTTCCAAAAGAAATCCTATCCGACCGAGGCACCCAATTTACGGCTGAATTAACCCAACAACTCTGGCAGGTTTGCAAAATTAAGTCCCTCCTGAGCTCCCCATACCACCCCCAGACGAATGGGCTGTGTGAGAGGTTCAATGGGACCCTCAAGCAAATGCTCAAGACGTTCACTCAGGAATACCGAGACTGGGAACGCTTCCTGCCGCACCTCCTATTTGCTTATCGGGAGGTGCCCCAGGAAACGACAGGGTTCTCTCCCTTCGAGTTGCTCTACGGAAGAAAGGTACGGGGACCCCTAAACCTGATCCGGGAGCACTGGGAGGGAGAGATGGAGGCTGACGGTGTCCCCATTGTGCCATACGTGCTGGAACTCAGGGACCGAATGGAGCAATTAGCCAAATCCGTGCGGGCTAATCTCCAGTTGGCCCAGAGAAGACAGAAAGTATGGTACGATCGGGGGGCCCGAAAGAGAATCTTCACCATAGGACAAAAGGTGTTAGTACTTAAGCCGGTGAAGACAGACAAATTGCAGGCGTCCTGGCAGGGTCCCTACCAGATCGTAGAGAAAAGGGGAGACACCACTTATGTGATAGCTAGCTGCCATGACAACAATCTTAGAAAGACATTCCATGTAAACATGCTCAAGGAATATTTTGAGCGACCAGAGAACGTGACGGCCGTATGTTGTTCCCCTCAGGAAGACCCAGACAGTTTACCCATTCCAGACCTATTAGAAAAGAGTCTCCCCACAGGTATAGTGGCGCAGGTTCAGATAGGGGACCGACTTAGCCCCACTGAAAGGGAGCAGCTCAACCAACTCCTCCAGTCCAAACACCTCACCTTCTCCCCGAAGCCAGGGTACACTACTTTAACCACCCACCAGGTAGATACTCCGGGACAAGCTCCCTTGCGCCAGGCTCCGTACCGAATCCCCGAAGCAGTTAGGACAGGAATGAAGAAGGAGATCGATGAGATGCTCCAGCTCAGGGTAATTGAGCCCTCCGATAGTCCATGGGCCTCCCCAGTTGTCTTGGTGCCCAAGAAAGATGGGACCACCCGGTTCTGTGTAGACTATCGGAGGCTCAATGAAAATACCGTGACGGACGCTTACCCTATGCCCAGGGTAGACGAGCTACTCGATCGTATAGCCAGGGGAAATTACCTGACCACTATTGACCTCTGCAAAGGTTACTGGCAGATTCCCCTGGCCCCGGAGGCTATCCCCAAGTCGGCATTCGTCACCCCATTCGGCTTATATCAGTTTAGGGTAATGCCGTTTGGGATGAAGAATGCCCCAGCTACATTCCAGCGCTTGGTGGATAGGCTCCTGGATGGCTTCCAGAGTTTTGCTTGCGCCTACCTGGACGACATAGCGATCCACAGTGAGTCCTGGGAGGACCACTTAGCTCATGTGGGAATGGTTCTGGATCAGATCCGGGCTGCTGGCCTGACTCTGAAGCCAGAAAAATGCCACTTTGGGATGGCCGAGGTACAGTACCTGGGTCACCGGGTGGGGTGTGGAAAGCAGCGACCAGAGCCGGCCAAAATAGAAGCTGTCGCCAATTGGCCCACCCCCATCACTAAGACTCAGGTCCTAGCCTTCCTGGGCACGGCAGGGTACTATAGACGGTTCGTACCAGACTACAGCACACTTGCCAAACCCCTGACTGACTTGACCAAGAAGAACTTACCTCGACAGGTCCTGTGGTCTCCCCACTGTGAAACGGCTTTCCAGGCTCTCAAAAATGCTCTAATTAACGCTCCTGTCTTGGCGGCCCCAGCCCTTAACAAACGTTTTATCGTCCATACAGACGCTTCCATGTTCGGGCTGGGAGCTGTCCTCAGCCAAGTAGGCGAAGATGGAGGGGAGCATCCAGTTGCCTACATCAGCCGGAAGCTCCTGCCCCGCGAAGTCAGCTATGCAGCGGTCGAAAAGGAGTGTTTGGCTTTGGTGTGGGCATTAAAGAAATTGACTCCCTATTTATATGGTCAGGAGTTCACTCTGGTCACCGACCATAACCCGTTGGTGTGGCTGAACCGGGTCTCTGGAGATAACGGCAGGCTATTACGTTGGAGCTTATCGTTGCAACCCTTCAATTTCACCATTACTTACAGACCTGGGAAACAGAATGGCAACGCCGACGGGTTGTCCAGACAAACAGACCTCAGCCCTGCATAACCAGCGGTCTGGACAGCCTTAGTCTGCCCCGAAAAGGGGTCAGACCGTGTCTGCCAGAGTGTTCCACAGAAAGGGAGCACTGTTACAGAAGAATTAGTTATTTTGTTGTGAAGAGCTTATTTCCCAGCAGCAATGCCTGAACCAGCAAGCCAGCACCTAAGAAGGGCTCCAAGAAAACCGTAACAAGTATCATTTCATAAAGAGTTAACTCTTTTTTTTCAGCTTTTAGAAACTATTGCCTAAATACACATTTTTGCTAGCCTCAGCTCTAAGTTTAGGGATAACCAATCCCATTGTCTAATCACCTCTGGAGCCAGACTGCTAATTGATAAGATGAACTTGTAAACTTGTTATCTTAAGTACTGTAATCCTATTGTGGCCTGTCAAAGGACAGTGCTCTCTATCTAAATGTGTGATGGGGGATTTTGTGCTTCCCCCCCCCTCTCCCCCTGGGAGTGCCCTGTGTGCATGTAACCTTAATAAAAAGCAGGCTGGGCATCCCAGTCCTGAGTTCTTGTTTGACCCTCAATCGCAGCGTTGACTCGTTTTTGTGGGCAGAAGGGTATCCTAGCTGTACTACAGCTAAGGGAGATTATTCTATATTTGCGAGACTCATATAGAATACTATGGAAAGCAGCTTCTCCCCTCTTTAGCAATAGGGATCCAGGCTACTAAGCGGTCCATCTCTCAGCGAGACTAAGGGTAACCGTAACAGTATTTATGTTATATACAGGTTTATGGTGGTGACGGTATACAGTATATGTAACAATGTAATGGTGGTGTACCAGATAGTATGTTTGCATACTAATTACACTGTTACATATATATCGTAACCACCATAAACATGTATATAACATAAATACCAACGCTGTACCAGACTGTGTGTATGCATACTGATAACCACCATTACACTGGTACATATATACCGTCACCACCATAAACCTGTATATAACATAAATACCAACGCTGTACCAGACTGTGTGTATGCATACTGACAGCCACCATTACACTGGTACATATATACCGTCACCACCATAAACCTGTATATAACATAAATACCAACGCTGTACCAGACTGTGTGTATGCATACTGACAGCCACCATTATTCTGTTTAATGCTTGTATACCAACAGTGCTCCCGAGCACTGTGTGCATATTAACAATCACTGCCATCTTGCATTGTATGTGTCTACCAACTGTGGGCCAGAACACTATGTGCATACTGACAGTATCTGTAACTATTAGGTGCCCTGCTATAGTATACTGAAGTGAAAGACATACAATCACTGCACGTCATTATAACTTCCCCGCCCTCTGTGTAAAATCGTTGAAAGTCGACAAATACATTCTTCCGCCCGCGGCCGTTCCGTTAACTGTTCTGATGGGGTGTGACATAGTGGCATTAGAATGCTATAACTAAGAGCAGCGCATGACAGCTGACGGAACATCACTATTGTTTGCTACTCTGATGAATTTGCTCTTCCGACAGAACACATCCTCCAGCAGATAATAAGTGTTAAAGTCTTGTATTCTACCAAAGGTGGATATAGATACAGCCATAGAAGGATTTGTGTGGGGGGAGTTTCATACAACCCACTTCTGACTCTCTGAGAAGGTGTAGTGTTTGAATATTGGTGCAGAGTAATAACTTTTACCAGAAACATTTTTGGTAATGGAAGTATACTGCAAAAATGTTTCTTGAAATATACTGATGTACATTTAAATGTTGACCTTTCTATCCATTTAGGTGGATCCATGTTTAACAAGAATGTAAGCAAATATATTAAACACAAAGTAATAATCTACATACCATTACCCAACACTCAAAGGAGTGTTTTCTGTAGGTTTGTAGGGCTGACAGTGTATTGTCTGTTGTGATTCTTTAACGTGTTTGAGGGTGGTCTTTGGTGGGTAAGGGCGGTGGGGGTAGGGTGGTCTTTTGGGAAAGAATGTCACTGACAGATGAGATCAGACTTTTGTGAGATAGAAGAGGAGGATGTGGGACCTTAGATCTGCAGATGTTTTGACAGGTGGGACCGGATGAATTTAAAGATTTAAATTCCAACCAGAGACCACTCAGCCTGTCTCTTTTTATTGCACCATCTATTAAATAGGAATGAGCAAATGTCTTAATTGAAAGGAATATTAAACTCATAAAATAATTACCCATATAGGGCTAGATTACTAGTGGAGCACAACAAATATTAGTGTTGTTGTGTGTTAGCATTGTTCAAGCTATTTTTACTCTCATCTTTAAAGTCCAAAGTTATTTTTTATCACTCTAGAGATAGTCTAGTGCACACAAACATCTGCATGTCAGATAGCTAAATCACATTATAGACTTCTATGGAGACGTGCAATAATATTCATAAACAAAACAGATTATCTGGACCCTAATCTATCCTCAAAGCCTAATCAAATATTAGACCGTGATCTCTCAAACACGGTTAGGGTATGAACAAATTGTAAAAGATAAAATGAGTGGCGCTTATTAAAGCTGAGGAAAAAAGTGTGAACTAGAGCAACAATATTATAGGTATTTACCTTTATAGTATGTTCCCAATACGTTAAGTAAGAGTTCTCATAAAAAATCTCATGAAATGAGAAATACTATAACACCATTCAAATAATATCAGAATATAAAATATGTCATTTAATATGTACAAAAAGTTTAGCATACAATGTATAAAATATACACATTAAAATTGGAGTTGTGGCCACAACTAAATTACAAATCTATTATGTTTATATGTAGGTGAAAATCAAAAAATTCATAAAGAATTCATAAAAAAAATATTTTTTTAGGAATTCTTCGTGATTTTTTTTATTTTCACCTACATATAAACATAATATCTTTTGCAATAAAATTCATGTCTGATATTACCAGAGCACTAAGCCAATGGTATGCAAAAAATCCACTCACTTCATGCGGTTCCGTGCTATACTATTTTAATGAAAATTATGCTTAAAATACTTCACACACACATATATATATGTACATACAATGCGTGTATATACAATATATATATATATATATATATATATACTGTGTGTGTATACACACACAGGGGCCTATTTATTAATGTGCGAGCGGACATGATCCGATATTGCGGATCATGTCCGCCGCACATCGATAAATGCCGACTGTATAAGCTGTCGGCATTTATCATTGCACCAGCAGTTCTTGTGAATTGCTGGTGCAATGCTGCCCCCTGCAGATTCGCGGCCAATCGTCCGCCAGCAGGTGGTGTCAATCAACCTGATCGTATTGGATCGGGTTGATTTTCGGCGATGTCTGTCCACCGCCTCATAACTTTATTACCCATTCCCCAGTTTTGCATAACCAACACTGTTATATTAATATACTTTTTACCTCTGTGATTACCTTGTATCTAAGCCTCTTCGGACAGCCTCCTGATTACATGACTTTGTATTTTGTATCTATCGACTTGCATTTAATACTGTGTTGTGCTAACTCTTAAATAACTCCCCAGGTGTGAACATTGTGTTATCTATATGGCCCACATGAACTATCAGTCTCTTGTTGTGAAAATAGATTTAAAAAGCATGTCATGAGAGGCAGCCTACAAGGGCTTAGAAATTAGCAAATGAGCCTACCTGTATCTAAGCCTCTGCAGACTGCCCTCTTATTTCAGTTCTTTTGACAAACTTGCATTTTAGACAATCAGTGCTGACTCCATGGGAGTGAGTACAATGTTTATCTATTAAAAACTGTCAAATGCATTCAGATAAGAGGCGACCTAGGTTTATGTTTAAACAAAGAATACCAAGAGAACAAAGCAAATTTGATGATAAAAGTAAAATGGAAAGTTGATTAAAATTACAAGTCCTATCTGAATAATGAAAGTTTAATTTTGACTAGACTGTCCCTTTAATGGTCACTCCCGGTATAACTAAAAACAAGGAGAGGGCCCACTCTTATAGCCACTTATTTTAGGTCTCCTTCAAAGATGATTTAGGGTCAAAGATAGTGATAATGCTATCAGTAGCAATCTAAGTGCATATCCAAGATGACTGCAAAAGCTGGAGTTCATTAACAGTCTTAAAGGGACAGTATACTATAAAATTGTTTTTCCCTTAATGTGTTTCCAATTACTTTATTTACCAGCTGCAGAGTATAAAATGTATGAGATTTGCTTTTTTTAAGGCTTATTTGTGTATAAGAATTAGCCGATTTTGTGTTTTAAAGCCAAAACCTAATAAAATGGGTTGAGCTTGTAGGTATAATCAGATCTCATTACTTTATCACATTGTGTACATATACTTGCTTCTTTATCTTATATCTGTCCTTAAACCAATCATCAATACTTGGAGAGAACAATGGAAAATTAACATTTTATTACCTTATCTCTTCTATAACCCACTGGGAGTGTAATTTCTTCTACTGGCTGTCTTAACACAGCTTGGCCTCGAGGCCAAAAACTTTCAGGATGGGTGGGGATACCACAGGCTAAATAAACAATTTCCAATGCCAATATAAGGGTAATGGAAATACTTGTAAACAATTTAATACACTCCAGCACGTAAAGTGGATAATTAAGAACAAATTAAAGGGGAGAATTTTTTTGAGTAAACTGTCCCTTTAATATGTATCCACAAGGTTAATGCAAAAACTGTGCCTCCATTTCAAAGTGTTTCTAAAATTCAGCCACGTGATCATGAAAAAATATGGCACATATGTCCACTTTTAAAGAGATGTTATGGAACAATTCCACTTTAAATATATTCAGCCACATTATCATTTCACATAAGTCCACTTTTTTAGGGAAGGATGGTGGGAAGCACTTCTTTTTATATATATATATATATATATATATATATATATATATATATTTATTTAAGAGTGGGCAGGGTACATAAAAGAAAAAGGGAGGGGAGGCCCAGGAAATCATAAACCAAACATATATCATTATTGACAAATAAAATACATATCTTCCTGATGTCCAAGTTAACAATTCACTTGGGTATGGTAATTTATACACTCTGCTTGATTTTTTCCTTTTATGATAAATCAAACAAAAAAAATTTAAATTAAATTTTCCTCTCTCCCTCAGTGACCTATTACACAATTGGAATAAAGTAAATATTCACATCCCTTACTGGTTACCTCTTTGTCAGTTACCGGGTGTCTCAATGATACTAGCCGTATCTGATGCTTATACGTATACGTATGATACAGACTTGCAAAAAAATATTGGCATTTGCCTCCATTGCTGGATGCTTCCATATTACACACCGGGTACTACAGAGACCTTAAGTCGCATCCAATGCTTTTATATGTAGCAATTCTACTATCCCATCGGATCCGTATTCATCCGCCTCCTCTTTACCACATCCATCCAGGAGAGTGCCCGTACCTCAACTATCAACTTACCTAATTACTAGCTGGTTTCCTGTGAATGACCTAAAATTTGTTGTACATTGTGACGCGCGTTTCACTTGGGTGTCACAAAGTAGAACAGGAAACCAGTTAGTAATGAGGTAAGTTAGGTATATAAATACATATTTATATAGGAATATCTATTTAAACATACATAGAACATTCTCCCCATGTGAGGAACATTTGAATGTCATTTTTACAGCAAATACACACTAAAACACATTATTAAATATTAAAATTGAAAAAAAAATATTTTTCTTGTTTTCAGGTATTTGAGTGGAAAGGGCTCCAATATATATGTATATTTGTATGTATATATATATATATATATATATATATATATATATATATATATATATATATATATATACACACACACATTATAGCATGCCCCAATAGAAGTCTATTATTGGAGGTAACTAATGCACCCACACTATTTGACAGGCAGATGTTAGGAGAGTTTCTATAAAGGAGTAAAGGGACTGTAAAGTCAAAATTAAACTTCCAAGATTCAGATAGATGGTGATTTTTTTGTTTTAAATGTTCCAATTTACTTTTATACAAGGCCCTCAACTGCACTGCTCCCCCCTACATTTCAGACCTTGTCTCTAGATACTCTCCCTCCCGTCCCCTTCGCTCTGCTCATGACCTCCTCCTCTCCTCCTCTCTTGTTACCTCCTCACATTCCCGTTTACAGGACTTCTCCAGACTGGCTCCCATCTTGTTGAACTCTCTGCCTCGCTCCACAAGACTCTCCCCTAGTTTTGAAAGCTTCAAGCGCTCCCTAAAGACTCTACTATTAAGGGATGCATACAACCTACACTAACCTTTCCTAATACCATATTCTCTCCTCCATTACTATAAGCCATGAACCCCCTTAGAATGTAGCCTAAGAGCCCAACTGTTTGCAGTTGACCTTCATAAGAGCTGACTACAACAGTGCGACTCTCGGCAGGGCCCTTTACCAATTTATCCCTATAAATGTTACCTTGTATACCGCATATGTTTATAGCGCTGCAGAATCTGTTGGCGCTCTACAAATAACCGATAAAAATTCTAATAATAATTTTATCATCGAATTTGCTTTGTTCCCTTGACATCCTTTGAAAACAAGTAAACCTAGGTTGGCTCAGAAGACCTCAGGAGCGTGCACGTGTCTTTAGCACTTGGAGGTTGTGTTTACAACAAAGTTTGTAGCAATGTAATATATTATTGCAAACATTGCTGCCATAGGGGCCTAAAGACACCTACACGTTCCTGAAGTCCTATGAGCCTACCAATGTTTACTTTTCAACAAAGGATACTAAGAGAACTAAGTAAATTTGATGAAAGAAGAAAATTCTTTATGCCATTTGGTTAGTAACAGGGACATTTCTAACTAAAAAAATATCCATCTGCTGATCTATTTGATAATCTATCATTAAAGGGACACTGAACCCAAATTTTTTCTTTCATGATTTAGATAGAGCATGCAATTTTAAGCAACTTTCTAATTTACTCCTATTATAATTTTTTCTTTGTTCTCTTGCTATCTTTATTTGAAAAAGAAGGCATCTAAGCTAAGGAGCCAGCAAACGTTTGGTTCAGAACCATGGACAGCACTTGTTTATTGGTGCTGTACAATCAGCAAGGACAACCTAGGTTGTTCACCAAAAATGGGCCGGCATCTATACTTACATTTTTGCTTTTCAAATAAACATACCAAGAGAAAATTTGATAATAGGAATAAATTAGAAAGTTGCTTAAAATTGCATGCTCTATCTGAATCACAAAAGAAAAAATGTGGGTTCAGTGTCCCTTTAACTCTTCAACCTACAGGTATATGCCGATCTATTTATCCATCCCACCCATGCATTCATAATTTCATCACTTAATCTGTCTTTTAACCAAATAAAAGTATAGTCAAAATTAATCTTTCATGCTTTAGATAGAGCATGAAATAAAAAAAAAATCTAATTATAGTATAAAGAAGTAGACCAGGAACAGACCAATCATAAAAAAAAATCCCCTTTTGACCTCGCCGCTGTAATAAATAGATTTATTGCAAATATATTGGCGCCTCTTCATGACTTCAACGTGTGCCTTATATATGAACAGAGGCAAAAATATGGAAGTAAAAGCTGCTGTGTAGGGAATGTCTGGTTTTGTTTTTTAGTTATAGTGATACTTCTGCAATTTTTAAGAACCTCAAGAAATGGAAGTTTTTTTATTTAAACAAGGTACAGTTTAGTCAAAATGAAACTTTCATTGTTCAGATAGGGCAATTCAATTTTAAAACAAATTATTTTTATCATCAAATTTGCTTTGCTTTTTTGGTATGTTTAAAGCTAAACCTAGGTAGGCTCATATGCTAATTTCTAAGCCCTTGAAGGCCACCTCTTATCTCAGTGCATTTTGACAGTTTTTCCACAGACAGAATGTGTTAGTTCATGTGTGCCATATAGATAGCATTGTGCTCACTCCCATGGAGGTATTTATGAGTCAGCACTGATTAGCTAAAATGGAAGTCTATCAAAGCACTGAGATAAGGGGGCAGTGTGTAGAGGCTTAGATACAAGGTAATCACAGAGGTAAAAAGTGTATTAATATAACTGTCGGTTATGCAAAACTGGGGAATGGGTAATAAAGGGATTATCTATCTTTTTAAACAATAACAATTCTGGAGTAGACTGTCCCTTTAAACAAATATATGTCATATTAAACAAACCAACTGTGACTAATCAAACTAATCTTTTATCTGTTTTGTCATATTCTGTGTTATTTGAACTGCTATGTTTTTTGTGATTTGTTTGTTTTAAATGTTATAGTTTTCTTTAACTTTTTATGCTGAAGTTTTTTCCAGTCCATTTTTAATAAACAGGATTCTATGAATGAAACTTAAATATGGTTTTTGGTTTCCTTTCCGTAAAGCAGACGCCACTTCTCCATTAAGAAGGAAGCTGTGGTGACACATCATATGTCTTTAAATATGTCAATTGGGAAATGTTGTGTTATGTGGGGTGGGGGTTTATTGTACAGTGTGGGGGAGATCAGGACCTGTATTGTACAATGTGAGGTAGATCAGACCCAATTTTGAACAAAGTGTGGGAGATCAGACCCTGTATTGTACAGTGTGGAGGAATGGGCCTTGTACTGTACAGAGTGTTGGGGAAGATCAGAGCCCCTATTGTAATATGCGGGAAAATTATACCCTGTATTATGCAGAGTTAGGGAATGAGGCTTGTATTGTACACTACAGAAAGATCTGACCCTGTATTGTACACTGTGGGGGAGATTACACCCTGTGCTGTAGAGTATGAAAGAGAGCAGACCCTGCATTGTACAGTGTGTGTTTGTGTGTTGAGGGGGAATCAGACCCTGTATTTTACAACATAAGGAAATAAGACTCTTTTTTGTACAACATGGGGAGATTTTATCCTGTTTTTTATACGATTGTCTGAACTGATCTCGTATTATACAGTAGTGTTTCCCAACCGCGGTTCTCAATTACCCCCAACAGGCCATGTTTTAATTATAGCTGAACCGGTGCACAGGTGAAGTAATCAGCTGATCAGAAACACCATAGTTACTAACCTGCTCTCACCCATAAACTGATTATTTTACCTGTGCACTGGTTCAGCTATAATGAAAACCTGGACTGTTGGGGGTACTTGAGGACCGCAGTTGAGAAACAACGTTTTACAGTATGTGAGGATCATACCTTGTATAGTACAATGTGAGAGTAGTTTCCTCTTTTATTAAATCTCATTCTGTCTCCCCAGGCTACTCTCCCTTACTTTATATCTCTGCACCACAAGATCTACAATCAGAACCTGAACGTCCCCCCATACAACCATGTGTTATCTGGTTTGGCTCCTTACACCACCTATCGTGTGCGTGTGTCCTGCATGAGCAGTGAAGGGGTCTCCCATTGGACTGATTGGGAAAATATGGAAACCATGGAAGGAGGTTTGTGTTGCTAGGGACCTTGTAAAAATATATGGGCTACAAAACCATATCTGGAACCACAAAACTTTAAAATGCCCCCACAACTCACATTTTAGACTTAATTCATAACATTCTACAATTACGAAGAACATTTTGCCGGGCTACGATTTCAACAACACGTTATAAAAAACCTTAAAATACTTTTGTATAAATAAAATTGTACAATTCATAAAATAAAAACAACTGAAAAAGAGGTGTGGCCTTGAAACGCGTAGTTTATTATGTATGTGCATTTTCAGATATTCCGTATTTGTTTATAAAAACTAACGCTGAATATGGTTGTGATTAGAGGCATTCAGCTTTTTTCAGAGCTGGATTTATTCATCTAATAGTGCAACATACAAAGATCTGGATTTGCACAAAGCTGTGTGTGTTCAACTGTTAGACAAATAAATTCAGCTTCCATGTTCAGCCCTATTTTTTACAGAATCAAAGGGACAGTTCACTGTAAAATTGTTTTACCCTGAATGTGTTCCCCATGACTTGATATAAAAGCTAAAGCGTATAAAATGTATGGGAAATTGCTAATTTATGCTTATTTTTGCTAAATAAATATCTGGATTTGCTTGTTGAAACAACAGCCCATCAAAATAGGCTAAGCATGCAGTGCAATCAGATCTCAATACCTTATCACTCAAATACTTCACTTTCTTATCTCTGTCTCTGTACAATACTTAGAAAGAGCTATTGAAAATGAAAATTTTATAGCTTTTTCCCTACCACCTCCAACTGTGAGTGTAGTTTCTTCTGTTAGCTGTGTTTACATAGTTTCTCAATAGCCTATACCTAGGTATAGAAACCTTTAGTATCGGTAGTGATACTAAAGGCTAAATAAGCAATTTCAATATTAAGGGTAAGAAACAGATTCAAGGAGAGAAAGTTTTTGGGTAAACTGTCCCTTTCAGTTGGGTCTGTCCATGCGAGTGAATTTTTGACAATCCGTCTCTCTGTCACTATCTTTTCTTTTTTCACTGTCCCATCTTCTCTCAGTATCTGATCAGCATTTCAGCTCTATGTAATCACCCCCCCTTCTTGAGATCTCTCTATTCCCTCTTGCCAATTTTCCCCTTTTATTTAGTAAACAATACCCAGACATTCTTTGTGTCACTTGCCATTAAAACACAGCTTGCTGACTCTGCAGTTGCTGATTTATTTGTGTGGGATGGAAGTTACAACTCAACAATAAAACCTCAATTCATCTCCCGTCCTTGCTAGCCCATGCCGACTCAACAAGCATAAGAAATTATCTATATTTATAACTCATACCGACTCTTCCAGCACAAGAAATAATCTATATTTATAACCCATACTGATTCTACCAGCACAAGAAATAATCTATATTTATAACCCATACGGCACAAAAAATAATTTCTATTTATAACCCTTACAAACTCTACCAGCACAAGAAATAATCTCTATTTATAACCCTTACCGACTTAACCAGCACAAGAAATAATCTATATTTATAACCCATACCGACTTTACCAGCACAAGAAATAATCTATATTTATAACCCATACCGACTATACCAGTACAATAAATAATCTATATTTATAACCCATACCGACTCTACCAGCACAAGAAATAATCTCTATTTATAACCCATACCGACTTTACCAGCACAAGAAATAATCTATATTTATAACCCATACCGACTTTACCAGCACAAGAAATAATCTCTATTTATAGCCTATACCGACTTTACCAGCACAATAAATAATCTATATTTATAACCCATACCAACTCTACAAGCACAAAAATAATATCTATTTATAACCCTTACAAAGTCTACCAGGTCAAGAAATAATCTATTTATAACCTATACCGACTCTACCAGCAAAAGAAATAATGTATATTTGTAACCCATACAGATTCTACTAGTACAATAAATAATGTCTATTTATAACCCATACCCCGACTCTACCAGCACAAGAAATAGGGGTAGATTTATTAAATGGCGGCCGGACATGTCAGGGGGTGTCAATCATCCCGATCGAATCTGATCGGGATGATTGCAGTCCACGAGTTAAGGAGCAGTGTAAGGCTCACATGGAATAAACAGCATCAGTTGCTTGGTAAATATACCCCATAATCTCTATTTTTAACACATAAAGACTCTACCAGCACAATAAATATTTATTAGTTGAAATACCATGTTAGCATATCTCTATACCATTATTTGTTTCAATTCTGACTCATAACCCATTATTAATTTGCCCCCTTCTCCCATCTTTTGATCTATTGATTCACTCACTGCCTTTAATTTCTCCATCTCCATCAATTCACCTTAATTTTCCTCAGTTTTTATTCCTCTTATTCATTCACTCCTTCCTCTTCATCACCTGATTAATTAACAGCCCCTCTTAATCTCTCTATCACTCAATCATTATCATATTCATTGTTCTCTACTCCTAATTTCCAGATTAGTTCTCTTCTCATTTCCGACACAATATATCTTATATTAATTCTTCCTCCTTTCCCATTACACAGTTCCCATTCTTTTTATCTTCGTCCACACTATATTTTTCTTTTAATTTATTCAATCATTGACCTTACTCTGTCCTCCATTCATTCCTACCCAAGCTTTCTATAGACCATTCATTCTCTAAAATTCACCCAATATTTATCCCTCCCATCTTTTCTCAGACTCTGTATTTACTATTTATTGACTTTTCCTCACTCAATCTCTATATCACTTTATTCATTGACTTTATTCCATCACTATATTTACCTTATTGCCTATCTCTAATTTTCTCCCAGTGGGCCTGATGTTTTTAAACCCCCTAAAGATTTTGAGAGACGTTTTAACATGCCAATGAGTTTCTGATTATTGCGCTACTGTTTTTCTTTCTCCATTCTCTAAACCTCCTCTCTTCTTTCCATCTCCAGTTCACTCCTAATGTTTTCACCAGAATCTAGAGATTTAAGAGTTAGCTTTTACCATTGTAATAGTAAAAAGTTCACATTAATATTTTATTTTTGTTGATCTTTTCTGGACAGTACCATCTGGACCTCCTGCAAATGTTACCGCTGTAATGAATGGGAGTATGACAGCTGTCATATGGGGAGAACCTCGTACAGACCTGAATGGAGTACTTAGAGGGTATAAACTGTCTTACAGGACCAAAGATCAACCAGAGGTATAAATAACCAATATATTGGCAGGGTCAATGTTCATCTTGGCATAGAACCGCGTATGAAAGGGAACCTGGCACGTCTGTTAGAATTATATTTATATTCTTGTTTATTTATATCCTACAGGTTGTGGTGGATGCTGGACTTACTAATGAGGTAACCCTATCAATGGAAAAGCATGTAGAAAATCTGACTGTGAGGGTAGCAGCTTACACTAATGCAGGCGATGGTCCCTGGAGTGATCCTGTGATTGCGTCTTTATTGGGTAATGGTATGAGCTCCTTAATATCCTTGTTTCATTTTTCCCTTTAATTTTTTGTTCCAAATGATTAAAATATTTTACTCATTTATTTTTTTCTTAAGATATCATCATTCCACTTCAGTCACACGGTAAGTAGTAAGATATATATTGAAGATATGGTATCTCTTCTGTCTTTTTGATCATTACCCCTCCCTCCTATCAGGGGAAAATAACAAACAGTATATACAAACTAAGGAACTTCAGCTTGAAACAATACAATGTTCATAGAATGTATTTTTTTTTCTACAACATAAAACAGATTTACTCAAAAATAGCAATGTGCTATATGTCTCCACAAGCTATATCAATACCCAAGTATTTTGGGGAAAAAAGATTACCCCCCCCCCCCAAAAAAAAACAACTGTGCCTCAATATTACTAAACTATCTTGCTTTCATAGGCTTGTAATGTTAAAGGGACAGTTTACTCAAAAATGTTCTTCCCTTTAATTTGTTCCCAATGACCCCCTTTACCTGCTGGAGTGTATTAAATTGTTAGCCTTATTTTGGCATTTGAAATAGTTTATTTAGCCTGTGGTATCCCCACCCATCCTGAAAGTTTTTGGCCTTGAGGCCAAGCTGTATTAACACAGCCAGTAGAAGAAATTACACTCCCAGTGGGTTATGGAAGAGATAAGGTAATAAAATGTTAATTTTCCATTGTTCTCTCCAAGTAATGGTGATTGGTTTATGGACAGATATAAGATAAAGAAGCAGGTATATGTACACAATGTGATAAAGTAATGAGATCTGATTATACCTACAAGCTCGACCCATTTTATTAAGTTGTGGCTTCAAAACACAAAAAATCAGCTAATTCATATACAAAAATAAGCCTTAAAAAGCAAATCTCATACATTTTATACTCTGCAGCTGGTAAAAAAAGTAATTGGAAACACATTAAGGGAAAAACAGTTTTATACTGTCCCTTTAAAGGAACAAACACATTTTCTTTATCACTGTGTTATTTTCACCTTGCTGGACAATGACTTCACTTATCTGTAAAATGTTGGATCTTATCTTCACAGCTGTCAAAGAGAACTCATCCTCCCAATTCTCCTGGCACTGGTGGTATGTGGTGCTAGCAGTTGCTATTGGTTTTTTATGTGCCATCTTTGGTGCTATATTCCTGGCAAGGCTAAGGAAAAAGGAGACACGCTATGGGTGAGTGCTGGAAATTCTTTCTAATATATAAATTAGATGATCTATATCAACAGTCTAACACCATTAAAGGGACACTGAACACTAAATAAATCATTGCTTGAATTATGTATTCAGAGCAAAGATTAGCCTGAGAATAGTTTGTACATGTATTTTTTAAAATTATATTAGTTGTTTAAATATTGAAAAAAATAAGGGTCATTTTAACGTCCATAAAGCACTGGGTGCCGCCATATTGTAGTTTAAATTTCCTTTTATGCTTAGACCAATTAGGAATGGTTATAAATGGCTTACTAGAGTGAGCAACCAATGACTGAGTGGAATATAGCTGTGTCTGCACTTCCATGTTTAACATGAATTGGAAAGTCCACAATATTCAGAATTAAATTAAAGGAAATAAATAAATAAATAATGAAGTATATTGCAAAGTTGTTGTACAACATGTAATTAAACCATTTATATTAATATTGTGACGTGTTTAATATCCCTTTAACTTTATGTTTGCAGCGAGGCATTTGAACCAACAGTGGAACAGGGTGAGCTTGTGGTACGATACAGAGTCCGGAAGTCTTACAGTCGTAGAACTACAGAGGCTACATGTAAGTCAACATTACAACAATAATGTGCCTAATACAGTACTTACATAGTACATGTAATATGTGATAGCGACAATGGGGTAGATTTAATAAGCAGTGGATGCTGCTATCTACCCCCGTAGTTTTCATCTCGCCGGAAACTAAAGTTAAGAAGCAGCGGTCATAAGACCGCTGCTCCTTAAAGGGACAGTCTAGTAAAAATTAAACTTTCATGATTCAGATAGGACATTAAATTTTAAACAACTTTCAAATTGACTTTTATCATCAAAGGGACATGAAACCCACATTTTTTTTTGTGTGATTTAGACAGAGCATGCAAATTTAAACAACTTTTCAATTTACTTCTATTATTTAATTTGCTTTCTTCTCTTGTTATACTTTGCTGAAAGGTTTATCTAGGAAAGCTCAGGAGCAGCAAAAAACCTAGGTTCTAGCTGCTGATTGGTTGCTGCATATATATACCAATTGTCATTGGCTCACTCGTGTTCAGTTAGAATCCAATCGTGCATTGCTGCTCCTTCAACAAATGATACCAAAAGAATGAAGCAAATTTGATAATAGACGTAAAGTGGAAAGTTGTTTAAAATTACATGTTCTACCTAAATCTTGAAAGAAATTGTTTGGGTTTCATGTCCTTTTAAGTTTGCTTTCTTCCCTTGGTGGTATTATTGAAAAGCTAAAGCTAGCTAGGCTCAAACTGATTTCTTAACAGTTGAAAACCGCCTCCTAGCTCAGAGCATTTTGAAAGTTTTTCACAGACAGTACTAGTTCATGTGTGTCATATAGATAACATTGTGCTCACTCCCGTTGAATTATTTAGGAGTCTGCACTGATTGGCTAAACTGCATGTGTGTCAAAAGCACTGAGATAAGGGGGCAGTCTGCAGAGGCTTAGATACAAGGTAATCACAGAGGTAAAACAAATATTAATATAACTGTGTTTGTTATGCAAAACTGGGGAATGGGCAATACAGGGATTATCTATATTTTCAAATAATAACAATTCTGGTGTAGACTGTCCCTTTAACTCGTCCACCACCTCTGAGGTGGCGGATAGCAATCATCCCAATCGGATACGATCAGGATGATTGACACCCCCTGTGCAGGGGGCGGCATTGCACAAGCATTTCACTAGAAATGCTTGCACAATGTTAAATGCTGTTGGCATTTAGCGATGTCGGGCGGACATGTTCGCCACAGCGAATCATGTCTGTCCGACATGTGATAATTCGGCCCCAATGAGAAGAGATATAGAAAATTTAAATATGAAATACAAAATTATACAAGATGAACTTTATTTACTGTAGATGATGATGGACAAAATAAGTGAAGATTAGATGTATCTTCTGTAGATGATGATGGACAGAATGAGTGGGAATGAGATTTATCTACCTATGTTGTTGAGAGAATAAGTAAATATAAGTTTTACATACTGCTGTTGATACTAGAATGAGGGGACATTAGATATATATTTGATAGATCATTATGAACGCAATAAAAAGAGCAAAGATGATGTTAAAAAGAGAATAATGTACAGGACAGAGAATGAGGCAGAATATAGGTGGGTTAAAATGTAGATTAGAATGGATGAACAAAACAAGGTGAAACATAATTTGTTCATTATAAAGAGCACAGAAGACAGGAAAGAGGAGAGAGAAGGAAAATAGGTTAACTTTGGTATATAGAAACATATATATTGACGGCAGATAAGAGCCATAGGCCCAGAAAGTCTGCCCGATATTACCTAACAGTATAAACTTATCTAGTTCATAGGCTAGCCTTATGCTTGTCCCAGGCATTTTTAAAGTCCCCCACAGTGTTTGTCATTACTACCTCTTGAGGAAGTTTATTCCATAAATCAATCACTCTTTCTGTAAAGAAGTGCTTCCTCAAATTACTCCTGAATCTACTACCCTCATGACCCCTTGTTCTTGCATTTTCCCTTTTATGTAAAATATCCACAACCTCAGTTTTACTAAGCCCTTTAATGTTCTTGAAAGTTGCCACCATATCACCTCTTTCCCTTCTCTCCTCTAAGCTATACATATTGAGCCTATCCTGGTAAGTTTTATTTTTTAGACCATGTACCATTTTGGTAGCCCTCCTTTGCACAGATTCAAGTTTTTTAATATCCTTCTAAAGATATGGCCTCCAGAACTGCACACAATACTCAAGATGAGGCCTTACTAATGATCTATAAAGTGGCATAAGAACCTTACTATTTCTGCTGCAAATACCTCTACCAATACATCCAAGCATTCTGTTATCCTTACTCACTGCATTACTACATTGTTTACTAAGTTTTAAATCATCTGAATATGTCTAAGGGTGTTCCGAAAAAAATAGTTGGAAAGGGATATCAGATGATGGAGATGTGCTGTACAAGTTGATGAATATGATGGGATAAAGGAGAGGAGAGCAACACATGTGCTACAGTAGAAGCCTTAGGTGTCTCATGAATGCCTTGAATCACCTGGTGTCTATATGAGATATAGAGGATGAAGAACAATATTGAAAGACAATAGTTAGGTCATTGAGTAGAGGAAAATGATTCAGTTTTTTTTTTTTACTGAACACCTGAAAGTGGCTGGGGAGCTCCCTTACAAAACCAAATCTCAATTATCTAGCAGGCTAACTAAGGTCCAAGGGCTGTCCATCTCTGTGCTGGGGACACTGGGCAGCATTCAAACCATTACATAGTTTTGGAGGCATCTCCTCTCCCTGCCCATCCCTTATGATCTGCTCATGTGGATCCCTGCCAGTTTGGAAAGAAGAATGTTTTTCTCCTCTCAATATTTCAACTCACAACATTTTGCTAACTCTAATCCACTTGCACCACTTTCTTTCTCACGCTCCCCATTCTTCCATTCTATATAACAATATCCTGTCCCCCTTTCTTATATTCAATTACCTATAAATCTCTTACACCTCCGCTCTCAGCCATAGCTCCTGCCACCTTTCTCTCTAACACCCCTTTCCTCCTTTCAATCCTCCTTTCCCCCAGTTTTCTTTCACACCCCTCTCCCACCTTTCTCTCTAGCATCCCTCTGCACTTTTCTCTTGGGAATCACTCTCCCACACCCTTTTTCTCTCACACCCCTTTACCTTCTTCTTCTTCTTCTTCTCTCATATCCACCTCTTCCTTTCACCCATATCCCCATATCCATTTTATTTCTCTCTCAAATCACTTCCCTCTCCTTTTATACCCACATCCCACTCTGTTTCAATGCCCCTGCCTTCTTTCCATCTCACATCCCCCTCTCTCTTCTTTCTGTCTCGCGTGCCCTTTCACTCCCTTCTCTCAGATTTCTCCTTTTCGTACCCCACCATCCTTGCTCCCTAATTTCTCCCATATCCCCTTTGTTTTCTCTCACATACCATTTCCCTCCTTTCTTTAACTACTCTTTTTTTCCATTCTACATAATTTCTCTCACTTCCACTTTCCCTCCTTTCTTTCTTTAATCTCTACTCCTTTCTCTCTCACCTCTTCCCTTTTTTCTACTCTCTTTTCTCAGTTTCACACCCTTTCCTCTGCTCTCCTTAATTTCTCTCAGACCCCCCCATATTCTCACATCACCTATCCCTTCTTTCTTACTCCAATCCCCTCTTCACCCCTTCTCTCTCCTGCATCTCTTACATCCCTCTTTCCCTCCTTTATCGCACTCCACTTTTCCTCCTGTTCTTTCTAAATATAGCTATCTTTCTATTTCTGTTTTTTTTTTTCATCTCTTACCCTCTCTCCACTCCACCAGCCCAGTGCACTGTGACATTTTAATAAAACCAGACACATATTATTTGCATGACGCAAAATACAAGCTTATTAACTCATTCTCTGCTTCACCCACAGTGAACCGTCTTGGCATTAGTGATGACTTGAAGGAGAAACTTCGAGATGTTATGATAGATCGGCACAAGCTGGCACTGGGCAAAACCCTGGGTGAAGGTAGGTAGCCCAATGATGCAGATGGCTCTGTGTGTGGGGGAGAATTTGGCACGACTCAGGAATTTGTAACGAAAAACCATGCATAATAATCCCTACTGATACTATAAAAACAGACAGCAAAGAAAATATCCTGCTAATAGGGCCTATGTAAGGAAAAAAAAAATAAGCGCACGTTAAAGCCAAAACTGGGTTTCACCCTACAGCATTTTAGTTTCTTATATTTAAAGAGACAGTAAAGTCAAAATTAAACTTTTATAATTCAGTTAGACCATGCAATAAAAAAAACAAAAAAAAAAACTTTCCAGTACTAAATTGTTTTGGTATCCTTTGATGAAAAGCATACCTAGGTAGACAATCGAGCCGCAATACAATACTGGAGGTAGCTGCTGATTGGCTGTTGCACATATACTGTATGTTTGTTGCTACTTACTCACCCAATGTGAAATTCTAACCCCCAGAAGTGAATTGCAGCTCCTTCAATAAAAGATACCAAGAGAATGAAGTCCAGGAAATTCTTTAGATACAGTTTGTGGTATGTAAGTGAATTGAAGAGCATAACCATGCAACTCTGTACTTAGTGGCATGTGGCAATGGTATGTAAGTGAATTGAAGAGCATAACCATGCAACTCTGTACTTAGTGGCATGTGGCAATACATTCTGCCTCCTTCGCTGTCTGCTTAGTAAAATGAATATCTTTCTGACGCAAAACAGAAAATTATAATCCCTGTCTGTGGTATCCCTACCTATACTGAATGTTTCTATACTTAAATATAAGATGTTGAAAAGCAGTGTAAACATAGCCAGCAGAAGAAATTACACTCCCATTGGGGGTTAGGAGAGATAAGTAATAAAATGTTAATTTAAAGTTTTTTTTCCTAAGTACTGGGCTTTGGTATACAGACAAAGATAATATAAAGAAACATGTGTGTGTACACAAAGTGCTAAAATAAGGAGATCTGATTTCCCTGCAAGCTCAACCCATTTTAATTGGTGGTGGTTTCAAAGAACAAAAAAAACACAGCTATTTCATAAAGACAAATAAATCCAAAGAAGCAATTTCTCATGCATTTTATACTCTGCAGCTGGTATAACATTATATATCATTGGAAACATGATAAGGGGAAAACAATTTTACAATAAACTGTCCCTTTATAATTGAATGCTCTAGCTTAACCATTTGATGTCCCTTTAACAGCTATCTGCAAACCAAAAATTGGTCTAAATCTATGTTTCTATGAGTGAGACGGAACTCTCTGTGGGTTATAGCTCTCTTCCAGTGAGCAAAAAGCTTGCTCTTTTTTAAGAGAGTTCCAAGTCCAGCTAAATAGACGAGCTCCCAATTACTTAGCCGGCCTTACAGCAGTCCAGTCACACTTACAGTTGTGTGGGATCGCAATAGACTGCAACACTTGCTTCCGATTAATGTCTTATGCTACATCCTACACCGTCTGGGAAAACCATCACAGAACAAACCTAACTTCCTATGTCTCCTCCCCTGGGACGTAGCTTCTGCCAAAACTACTACTTGTTTGAGTTTGCTGGAGCAGCCAAATAACCCCAAAACTGTGTACTGTTTTGTTTTATCCCATAGAAAAGTCAAAATTTTAAATATGGCATATAATGAAAAGTTAGAATCACCACAGAAAACAAGAAATATAAAGAAACAACTTCTAAATACAATGGAATATTAGGGACTTTCCAGGCAACTTTGATTTCTGCAGAAATAAAAGTCTGTTGATTGTCTGTCTTTTAGGAAGTGATGTGTGGTTTTAATACTTATCAGCCATGTACTGTTAACCCTTTGGAGTCAATTTTTTCCAGCTGGAGAAGTACACAAATTACGCTAGACGAAGGCTTTTTGCGCAAGTCGGATTGCACTCATATTATCAGTTGAAAGTAAAAAGTGAAATATTGAATATTGTGAATGCGGTAACGTATTCCCCCATAGGGGCCGATTTATTAAGCAGTGTATGCTGCTCATTCCGCGCGAGCCTTAAGGAGTTAAGAAGCAGCGATGGTAAGAACGCTGCTCCTTAACTCGTCCTCCACTCTGAGGTGGCGGACTGAAATCATCCCGATCGGATACGAGAGATGATTGACACCCCCTGCTAGTGGACGATTGGCAGCAAATGTGCAGAGGGCGGCATTGCACAAGCGTATGCTGCCAGCATTTATCAATGTCGGGCAGACATGATTCGCTACCACTGCTCTTTAACTCGTCCGCCACCTCTGAGGTGGCGGACTGCAATCATCCTCATCGGATACGATTCCAATGATTGATTGACACCCCCTGCTAGCGGCCGAATGGCAGCAAATGTGCAGGGGGCGGCATTGCACAAGCATTTTACCAGAAATGCTTGTGCAATGATAAATGCCGACAGCGTATGAAGTCAGCATTTATCAATGTCGGGCAGACATGATTCGCTACAGCGGATCATGTCCGCCTGCCATATAATAAATTGGCCCCATAGACTTCAACAACTAAGTGCTCGATATTGCAAGTTAGCACACATATTACAAGTTGAAAATAAACAGTTGCACTCAGATATTTATAGAAATATATATTTAAAATAAAAAGAACATTTTCTTCTATGTGAAGAACATTGGAATGTAAAGTATTCATTACTACCTTTGGCTTTAGCGCTGTAGATCACAGTGTGAGTGAAGTGTTTCCTGTTACATTTTAGAGCTTTGATTCACTGCCAGTGCTGGGTTACAGTTATTGTAATGAAAGCACTCTCTGCACTGTGTGGTGTTTAATTCTAATGTTAGTGACCAGGCCCTGTAATACTCCAGCTGTCCTTAGTGCTGTCTCTGTACAATGCGGTCTGTATATGCAGGATTTCAAAGAAAGTGACAGACAACTGTACACACAGCGCATGCGCGAAATTAGTGTTAACGATTCTACTAAATTATGTGCGAGTCGCCTATGATTCAAATTGCAAAATGCAGCAGAAAAAAATGCAAAATTGTATTTAATCCTTTATGGACTTCTAAGTACAACACAATGCAAGAAGATTGCCTAAGGATACTCTTTTTAAAAACATTAGTGTGTTGACTGTCCCTTTAAAAAATGTTTTTTATTTTTTTTTACTAAAAGAGCAGTTTTATATCCCTTTTATTAATTTAAACATGAAACCCCTTGGCAGCCTAATGAGCATCCACGAATCAAATGAGAAAGGTGCTATAAGATCATTGCATGTGTTGTATTTTGGTGGTCAGAATACAGAAAGTCATATCAAGCACATATTGATATAATAAAACTTGTATTTCAGGTGAGTTTGGTTCAGTTATGGAAGGTCAACTAAATCAAGATGATTATATACTCAGGGTGGCTGTAAAGACCATGAAAAGTAAGTGACTGTCCCTTTAGATGTGTGATCATGTAAGACCTTATAGTTCTGGACTCTCATGTTGTCTTCTTCCTTTGCAGTCGCTATTTGCACCCGTACAGAGATGGAAGACTTTCTGAGTGAAGCTGTGTGCATGAAAGAATTTGACCACCCCAATGTGATGCGCCTTATTGGTAAGTGATTTATCAGAGTCCAAAACTATCTGAGCTCTACACTAATAATTAATTCTAATAATATGTTGGTGCTTTCTAAATAAACAATAATAATTATATTATTAATAATAATAATGGCCCATCACACAAAGACATCATGTCTACATCATTATAGATGTAGTCAATGGATATCACTCTAATTAATATATGCGTCTCAAGTGCTTTAGTGCGTTGGGGTAGATTTGGGTCAGTAATAGATGTTTATCTCATTTTTATTTTGGAAATTGTTGAATCCAATTAGCTGCTGATGTTTGTGTAAAAAAAAAACACCAGCACCATAATTTCTGAAATAATTATATTGATGTAGGAGTTGAAATATTCTTCCTGTACTAAACATAATGGCGTAAACAGTGTCACAAGACATGGACCACAAGGTTGTGAAATTCTCCATATCACCATATAAACCCCAAATGAGAATCCCACCCTTATTTATTTAAAATTTGTGAGTTGCCCAAAAGGACATGGGTGTGTCCAGTTTACGGGACATATAATTGCTCACGACAACTGGTGTCATACTTTTGTCTTGTCCTCTCTTGCCTCCTAGTGGTCAGCTAGTGTGCAACTCAACATTTGTTATCAATTGCTATCTCCAAGTTTCCATAACTCTCCTACTTAAAAACTAATTTTACTCTTACTTTGCTATAATATCTATATCTATCTATCTATCTATCTATCTATCTGTCTGCCTGTCTCTCTCTATATAGATAGATAGATAGTGGGTGATATTAAAAAAGTAAGTTAGGTATTTTATATATAGTTTTGTTTGTTGAAAACCATGGACCAGCTTAGAGTGGTCACAACTCTGATCTTTGGTTTTACAAAGTATCAGTGGCGTCACTAGGGGGGGGGCGGGGGGGGCGGGCCGCACCCGGGTGACACCCTCCAGGGGGTGACACCAAAAAAAAAAATTTTTTTTTTTTTTTTTTTTTTTTTAATTTTATTGAAATTCAAAGAAATACAATGTTGAGATGCATAGATTATTTTATTAGAGGCTGGCATTTGTGAACATTAGTGGGACTGGGGAAGTTGTAGACACACATTTTTTTTGCCCCTTGAGCCAGTGCTGCAATTTCAACAAATAGTTTTCCCGGCTGCTTTTGCTTGTTTGTACTTTGTTCCTCCCCTGCCCAATTTCACTATGAATGTTGTGGGTGTGCCGTGGGGATTGCAAAGTTGCGCTGCTAGCCTAATCCTGCCTGCCTATCTGTGCTCACTGCTCAGTGACATGCGGCCCAGGGCTGTGCACTGACAGACTTGGAACAGAGTCAGAGAGCAGAATTTTCATAGTTTGTGCGCCTAAACCTTTTCTTCAGTGATTTATTTTAACAGAGTGCTCTGTTTATCTTTCATTTGATGTTCTGCTGAGCCAGGGAGCAGCTCTAGGCATGAGCTTTATAATTAATGCAGTGCAGTTAACATATTTTGTATGTGTGTGTCTGAGTTTGTGTGTGTCTCAGTGTTTTTGTGTGTGTGTCTGAGTGTGTTTCCGAGTGTTTGTGTGTGCATTTGAGTATGTTTTTAAGTGTGTCTGAGTGTTTGTATGTGTTTTTGTGTGTGTCTGCTTTCTGGGGGGGGGGGGGTGACACCATGACTTACCGCACCGGGTGACACCAACCCTAGTGACGCCACTGCAAAGTATAAAGTCTTTCCAAGTCAGAGGGCTTGAATCCAAGTCAAGTCACAAGTCATTGTTTTCTAAGTTGAGTCGCAAGCCTTCTTTGGTTATGTTGATGCAGGTCGAAACTCATCAAATTTGGGACTTGGGTCAAAGTCAAGTCCAAGCCATGTGACTAGAGTCCACAACCCTGGCAGTGACAGAGAAGAATATGTGTTGATTAGTAAACATATATTATATATATTTTGCTTGTCTGTTATTTGTCTAATTATATAAAAAAAAAACACTCTAATTTTCTGTCTTTCTGTTCTATACTCCCACTCCGCTTTCCATTTGGCTTGGCCAGAACTATTAAAGCTTGTTTTTAAAACAGGCTAATGCAAGAATTCCTATGAGATCCATAATGTTTAAGATGTCTTTATAAGTTCTATAGCTGACTTAGCAATGTTCTCTGTTTTTGTATTAGAATTTAAACATACTGCAGAGCAAATAATAAAAATGAAATATGACTTTTATGTATTTATTCAAACTCTTATTTGAATGTAACAGCAAAATACAGGAATTGAGATGTTAACTATTTAAATGTATTTTTCTACTTATAATTGTATAAAACAAAACAAGTTAAAATATCATTTCTATACAGTATTAATTTAATTCAGGTTTATTTATTATATACAAAAAATGCTTAACCCCTTCGTTACTGTAAATTTCAGAGAACTTGCCCAAAATACCAGTGAATTTTAGCATTTTTGCTATCACTCCATTTAAACAGAAATAGAGCCTTGATTTTTTTTATTTACCTGTCAAAACTATATATTTTTTTAAGTAGAAACCCAAGGGGGGATATTTATCAAGTCGTCAACCGCAAATACGCTGGAATTCCGCAGCGTAATTGTGGCGAGCTTGATTCAACCTAGTTATCAAAGCCTACAGACTGGCAAAAGTTGAAATCTGTGACGTAACATACGATCCGCCGGTCTCAATCCGACACAGATCGATGCTTACGTCATACATATGTTCCGAAAACACATTCGGCACTATTTGACACTTTTTCAAAGTTATCAAACAATTAACAGGTACACTCGCGGCTATTCCGGCCCAGCGTACCTGGTTTTCAATCCACCACCCTGGAGGCCGTGGATGCCATAGGAATCAATGGGAATCTGGAAGCAGCGAAAGCTTATGTTCAATGCTGCCAGATATCCCATTGATTTCTATGGTAGAAAACCAGTTACGTTTACACCTAACACCCTAACATAAGCCCCGAATCTGCCGTCCCAACATAGCCGCCACCTACATAATGTTATTAACCCGCCTCTCCCGGACCCCGCCGCCACGAAATAATTGTATTAACCCCTATTCCGCCGCTCCCAGACCCCGCTACCACTAAATAAAGTTATTAACCCCTATCCCGCCGCTGCCGGACCCCGCCGCCACCTAAATAAACGTAGTAACCCCTAAAGCTCTGGCCTCCCACCTCACTACCATTAACTAAACCTATTAACCCCTAAACCACCAGCCCCCCACATCACCATAAACTAAATTAAGCTATTAACCCCTAAACCTAACAACCCGCTAACTTTACATTAAAATTACAACATCCCTATCTTATAATAAATTAAAACTTACCTTTAGAATTAAAATAAACTATATTAAACTATTAATTAACCTACCCTATTATTTTGTTTTTTAAGTAATTTAGTCATTTTTAATAGTAGATTTAAATAATTTGATTAGGGTTAGGGTTTTTTAATATGTAATATAGTTAATTTAATTGCTAGTTTAATGTAATTTTAGTATAATAGTTAGGGTAGGTTAATTAATAGTTTAATATAGTTTATTTTAATTCTAAAGGTAAGTTTTAATTTATTATAAGATGAAGCAGTGGAATAGGGATTAATACATTTATTTAGTGGCGGCAGGGTCCGGGAGCGGCGGGATAGGGGTTAATAAATTTTATTATAGTGACGGCATTTAGTGACAGGATATAAATAAAGTTGGGAAAAAGCCGAATAGCAGCGAGATCGATGACTGCTAGTTAACAACATTCCGATGCTTATCGCCCCGTACTTGGTATGCAGCTTTTTTTAATAAATATGGAGAGCGTATTCGGGTCCGCGGCCGCGATGTTAGGCGTTCGTATTGGTGCCAGTGAATGCAGCATAGTTGAGGCTTTGATAAATATCCCCACTAAATATCACCACCAAATGAGATTATATTAAAAAAAAAAAAACAACTTTATAGCCGAGGCTAGCAATTATGCAATTTATTTTTTATTTTTATAAAATTCTAAGTGCTAGATTATAAGTGGAGAGTTAAATATAGCATGCTAACGTGCGCTGGTATTAAAAGTTAAGCACAATGGAAGCCTCGTTCTAATGCCGTCAGAGATGGCATCAGAACCTAAGCGCAGCGATTGCAGCATTTTTAAATATATATGTACAGGTATACAGGTATATGCTTATATACATATATATATTTATGTGTTTATATGTGTACAGTATATACACATATTAACACATAAATATATATATGTGTATATGTATTTAAGGATATACCCTGTACATGTATTATTATTATGATCATTTATTTGTATAGCGCCGCCAAATTCCGTAGCGCTGTATATTTACTGGAAACACACAGTTCCCATAGACAGCAAAGTGCCTTTTTTTCTAGCACCCCTCACCCGCCATCTTTAAAGCCCTAAAACTGCCTATTGAAGTTGCTTTTTTTTTGTTTTAAAGGGACAGTCAAGTCCAAAAAAAACTTTCATTTTTCAAATAGGGCATGTAATTTTAAACAACTTTCCAATTTACTTTTATCAACAATTTTGCTTTGTTCTCTTGGTATTCTAGTTGAAAGCAAACCTAGGAAGGCACATATGATAATTTCTAAGCCCTTGAAGGCCGCCTCTATTTTATTTACTTTTCACAGCAGGGGAGAGCAAGCTCATGTAGGCCATATAGATAGCATTGTAATCATGCCCGTGGCTAGTGGCAGACACTGCACTAATTGGCTAAAATGCAAGTCAATAGATAATAACTAAAAGTCATGTGATTAGGGGCGGTCAGAAGATGCTTAGATACAAGTTAGTCACAGAAGTAAAAAGTGTATTAATATAACAGTGTTGGTTTTGCAAAACTGGGGAATGGGTAATAAAGGGATTATCTATCTTATTAAACAACAAAAATTCTGGTGTTGACTGTCCCTTTAAAAATTTTTTATTGACATTTTTATATTTAACACAAACAAGTAAATGGATAACAGAGATCAGTAAATATGCATTTACAAGCTGAATCACTGCATTTCTTTACCAATCATTTCAATGAGAATAATGGGAAAAAAGAAAAGAAAAAGGAGGGGGGGGGTGTGGAAGGGGAATTGAAGGGGGTTCAGAATGAGGGTCAAGGGAATCGGGAGGAGAGGGACTGAAGAAGGGGAGAAATATAGTAAAACCTCCTTGCACCTAGTTTGCTTAGAGATAACTTGTGCCTTAGATAGTTATAAGATCTAACTTTATACAGGTAAGTAAGGGTTGTCTCTTCAAATTTATGTTGCACTTTGCTCCCATAAGAAAATTATATCCAATATAAAGTCTTTCTTCCCTAAATAGCTATAATGTCTCTTCTCTAGGGATAAAGTATGTGTGACCTCAACTACCCATTGATTAAAAGTGGGGGGGAGTGTTTGTTTCCAAAGTTGGGGGATAATACGTTTGGCACATGTGAGCATTAGTTGAAGAAGTTTTTTACGATAGATACACTGCAAGTTAGCGACTTGATTTAGTACAATCATAGATGCTGAGAGAGAGAGCTGAGTGTTTAATGTAAGGTTAATACAACGTTCAATTTGGGCCCAAAAAGTTGATAATTTACAGCAGGACCACCAAAGATGAGAGCGTGTGCCCGTTTCACCACAACGCCTCCAACAGCTAGAGTAAGCTCCTGGAAATATTTCATTTAGTTTTTGGGGTGTAAGATACCACCGTGAGATGATTTTGTAATTAAGTTCTGTCAGGGCAAGTGAGGTCGAGGAAGAGTGAGTAGTGCGAAAACATCGTAGCCAGGCGTCTTTCGGGTTGAAGTTGCTTTTTATTAAAAAAAGGTACATTTTTTAAAATAAAAAATATATAATGCCCTTTATTTTGACTTCATTTGGGGCACTTTTAGAAACCTAACCAGAGATCTGATCTCTGGTTAATTTTCTGAGTGTTAATTGCTACTGAGAGCCAAGCAATAATGGGTTTTTATTGCGCTCCCCCAAATGGGCAAATTTGCCCATTTGAGGGCATGCAATAATTTAGCGCTCCACTTGTAATCTAGCACTAAATGTTTTCAATTTGTCATGACAGGTGCCATTGACATAAAGCTTACAACTCAGCAACATTTTTTTTTTCTCACGGACCTGCAGACTTTAGTGCATCCAGACCCTTATTCCTCTTCCCGTTTCTCACTCCCTTAATCACCCTTTTTTCCACCCTTATTCCATAACCCACTCACTGAACCTTAGTCTGTTTCTCCCTCCCCCTTATCAACCTCCCTCCCTTTCTCTCTCTTTTTCTTCCCCTCCACCTCTCACCCTTTCTTTTTCTATCTCTCCTTCTAAACTCCCAGTCTCTCATCCCCCTCTATTTTCACACTTCTGAGTGTTAGTCCCTTGGGTCTAATAATTTTTTTTCTGTACAAATCTCCCAGCTGATTTTGGGTGGAACCCTGTTAGTTTCTGCATTTTGGGAATGGATGCGCCCTGATTACAACATCTAAGAACATTAACTCTTAAATAAAAATATGCACGATATGATCCTAGAATTGGTGTACACATACGTAGATTAATTACACAGGGCCACATTACGAGTGGCACGCTAATAGTTCTGCGTGAGTGAAAAGTGGTTTATTGCGGGTGTTTGCATGTGTCGGATGTAGAGATCGTATTACAAGTTTAAAGTAAACGCAATCGTTCTAGCGCAATTAAAGTTAATGTACATTGAGATAGCTCTGGTTAACTGTTTTGCAAAACAAAAAAAGTGTCATAAAATACATCAAAAATATAATAAAAAAAACAGTTACAATCATGATAACATCATATTGAACAAAATAAAGTTATAAGGGCTCAAAGGTATGAGGTCTCAGGTGTAGGTGTTAGAAAAAAATGCAGGCAAGGGGCTTAAACATAGACACATAAATGTACATGTCTAAATATGTATGTATATATATATGTACTTATGTATTTATATGTGTATTTATGTATTTAGGCCTATATATATATATATATATATATATATACAACACATAGAAACACCCAGCACTCACCAGCTAGCTCACACGTGGTGCCTGAGCTTTCCCATTTGGCCAGATGCGGTGACTAACCTTTCCAGTTGTGATTTTATCTTAGCTGTGAGCTAGCTGGTGAGTGCTGGGTGTTTCTATGTGTTGTATTACTTTTTATTTGTAATCTCCCTTGTTTCTTGCACCCATTCCGGACTGGGGTTAACTGCCTGTGGCTCTGGTGACATCACAGCTTTTTTGGAGTGCTATTTAGCACCCAGGGCTGGATGTTACTGATTTACAGGATGTGTACCTGATCCGGTCTTGGAGTGCAGTTCCCTTCCATGTTTTGTATATATATATATATATATATATATATATATATATATATATATACACATAAAAATACATATGTACACATATATAGGTATATATATTAGGGATGCACCGATACCGATACTAGTATCGGTACCGATACCAAGTATTTGCATGAGTACTTGTACTCGTGCAAATGCACCGATACTTAAACCGATACCTCTACTTCCTACCCATATGCTATCTTGTGGCGTTTTTTCAAACTGCATGTTCCCATTTCATTTTAAACTTTGTAGTGGAGACTAAACTAAAAATTGTTTACTACTGTTCTGCCAATACAAATTGCTGTTATTTGTATTATTGTAGGAGAGATCACTGAACCTCGTTCAGACAAACCCCTGAAGTACTGGGCAGTTAATAAACAGATTTCCAGCTCTGGCTAAAAAGGCCCAAAAATATCTTTCTGCCCCATGCAGTAGTGTGGAAAGTGAAAGACTGTTCAACTTAGAGTCAAACCTCCATACAAATGTCAGATTGATGTTATATAACAGCCCTACAACCCAATTGCATCACCCCTTTAAATGTAATATTTTATTGTAATATTTTTTATTTATAAACATGTTCAGTGAACTGTTTTATTATTTCATAATGTCTTTTGAATTACAGCCCTTTATAATTATAAAGAAGGAATCTTAAATAATTAGTCTGTATTGTGCTTGGTAAACTGTCACATGACATTAAAAAAAAAGTATCGGTAATTGGTATCGGCGAGTATTTGAAAACAAGTATCGGTACTTGTACTCAGTCATAAAAAAATGGTATCGGTGCAACCCTAATATATATATTATTATGTTCATGTTGGATTAGCGCACTAGAGAATATCAGGTTTGCGCGTGAGTAGGGTCTTAGTTCCCCCCACACTTTTTGTGCTCCATTGAGGCCTATGGGGGAATATGTTAACGCAAAAGTTAGGCTTTTTGAGTACATCAAATTACCGAGGAGTGAGCACTGATTGGCTAAAATGCAAGTCTGTCACAAGAACTGAAATAAGGGGGCAGTATGCAGAGGCTTAGATACAAGGTAATTACAGAAGTAAAACGTGTATTATTATAACTGAGTTGGTTATGTAAAACTGGGGAATGGGTAATACAAGGATTATCTATCTTTTTAAACAACAACAATTATGGTGTTGACTGTCCCTTTAAAGGGACAATGAACTCATTTTTTTTCTTTCGTGATTCAGAAAGAGCATGCAATTTTAAGCAACTTTTTAATTTACTCCTATTATTAATTTTTCTTCATTCTCTTGCTATCTTTATTTATTTTAGCTTTTTTTTAATTCAGACCTCTGGACAGCGCTTTTTTATTAGTGGATGAATATTTATCCACTAACCAGCAAGGACAACCCAGGTTGTTCATTAAAAATGGGCCGGCATCTAAACTTACATTCTTGCATTTCAAATAAAGATACCAAGAGAATGAAGAAACTTTGATAATAGGAGTAAATTAGAAAGTTGCTTAAAATGCCATGCTCTATCTGAATCATGAAAGAAAAAATTTGGGTTCAGAGTCCCTTTAAGTAGTTACATATATGCCATCATTAGATAGCTGGCATATAATTCTTAGCTAACTTTTCTTTATTGTTTTCCTACCGTAGCCGGATATAATACTCTGTTAACACCTCTTCTTCCCCTACATGATGCATTTACCTCTAGCTAACCTGTAGTAGATGATATAACAGGCCACAGATAGAAATAGTTGGTTCGACCATCCATAAACTGTTGATAATTCAAACTCCAGCAGCAAGGGCGAGAATATCAACACAGGTTCACTATCCTAGTCTATGTTAACATATAAGAATGTTTGTTTTATCACAGATATTTAGACCATAATAATACTCTACATCTGATAGCCTCTACACATGGACTTGGCTAGTTATTTTATATTCAAGGGTACAGGCTAAAACTTTGAAGGCCACTTTTTATGTCTGAACCTTTCAGTTCTTAAAGGGACATAAAACAGGTTGAGATCTTTGCATGTCCTAAAAAGGGCTAATTAATTGCAAATAGTTTGCATAATTTTTTTTTTAAAAAATTGCTGGCAAGTATTTTAAAATAATTTTCAAAAATAAGCAAAATGAATTACATAGCTAAACTGCCTGGAGCAACCAACTTCACCCCTTCCCCCTTATCAGTGTGTAGACACAGGCATTGTATTTGAACTGAGTTCACAGCTTCTTGGTATGCTCCATCAGATAATCCCTATGCATTTTTGCATTCTACCAAAACAACAATAGATATAGATACAGCCATAGAAGGAAATGTGTGGGGGAGTTAGAGCTTTACAATTCAGAAACTTAAAAGAAAGGGTTAATGGAGTATAAATTTGCAGGTTAAGTAATTAAAGTGCATATTATTATATTTAGTCTCTATCCCAACTTGTTTTATGTCCCTTTAAGAACTTCTTGGTGACCTTTTACACTACAGTGGTGCTCTCCAGGTTGATATTAACTCACATATTTTACTCCTTCATCCAGTTCTTTATTAATTATTATATAATTGTGTTCTATACCATGACACAGTATATTACACCAATACATTAATATTCTATCAGATATTTGTCTAATGTAAGTTAATCAAATGGTCCAATAGTTACAGTGACATAATATTAAGTATCCAGGTGGTCCAGTGTAGTAGTTACTTAAATGCTAATACTTTCTGAGAAATGTCTTAATTTCTAATGACTTTCTTATTAAGCATTTATATTGTCATGCACTTTGAAAATTGTCATTATATCTATTGTTTATGTGGTGACACAATTTTCTTGTAAGTTTCTAGACCTCAAAGATTTTTTTTTAAAAATTCCCATTTAGAGTAACCCACTAAAGTCATTATTTTTAGTATATCTATTTTTATTCATACTATTGTAAGGAGCCCTACTGGTGTCAAGGAAGGTAAAAAAAATTTGTCAGTGCTATTTTTTTTTTTTTAATGTCCCCACGATGTTTCACTCGGTGAGCAATGTGCATTATAGAGTTCTCACGTTTTATATATTTCATGCGCAACATTTACTAAGACGTGCACAAAATAGGCAGTTACATAATGCACACGCAATAGGCAAGTAAACTGTGTATATCATTTTGCCAGCAGATTCCTCTGTTCAGGTAGCACGTGTGAGGTGAGCGTTAGGGTCATGTGACCCGTAGGCGGTATTTTCGCGCCACTCGCAATACTTGTGTCACGTGAGCCACCGCTGCTTATACTCGGATACTCATAATTTTAAAAGGCTGCCTAGGGGAAGCAATGTTTTTGAGTGGATTAAGGGGGGCAAGTTTTCTAACGTGGATCACCTACGTAGCATAGGCAAACCGTGTGCACTTGGGGACAAGTATTTAGTGAGCACAAGTATTAAGTGAGCACATTGTGGCAACGTTAAAAAAAAAAATTCACTCACCAAATTATAACTATAGTTACATGCTGATATTTTCTCCTTATGCTCCCTAAGCTAAATATAACGTGTTGTTAACATTTAGTTATTTTCGGCTGGTTGAAAGCTGCCAAATAGCTGCCAAAATACAGCAACATTAGGATTTTTTTTTGGCTTCCACTAAAGTAAATGGTAGCCACAAATATTAATTTTACATCAGTTTAACAATAAGCCTATTAGAGACTTAGGACTTGGTGTATGCTGTTTTCGATACACTACTTTTTTGCTATAGATAATAGGTCAAAATGTGAAACTTTTTTTTAAAATATACAACATACAAATGTTTAATAAAGTAGTTCTGAACTATATACATATAAAAGTTACCTATCAATATGAATATAAATCCTGAAGTATAAAATATGTTGTTATATTATTTTTTATAATTATATAAATAAGATAAAACTATGAAGCAACATCTAAGAACTAAACATAGGAGTCTAACATAGATATAAATTAGATAGTTTATTCATTATTTTAAATATATTTGCATGCATTTTTGAGTTTATCACAGTTAAAAGCAATTTTTTCATATAGCGCTAGATTACAAGTGGCACTCAGGTTTTCGCGATTGTTTGCGCAATGGTTAAATTACACTCGTATTACAAGTTGAGCGCAATCGTGATTTATGCTAGAATGATTACCGCAACCTCAGAGCTCTGGCGGTCAACTGTTTTGCAAAAATTAAAAAGTGTCATAAAACGCATCAAAAATACATTACAAACACTGTCTAATAAAAATGATTCATAAAAAACAGTTATAAGGGCTCATATGAAGTCTCAGGTGTTAGGAAAAAAAAGGGCAGGCGGCAAGGGGCTTTAACATAGATATACATACATATACAGGTCTACAGATGTATATGTATGAATATATATATGTACATATGTATTTATATGTGTATATATATATATATATATATATGTGTGTGTATATATATAAGTCAGGCTTGTGCATATTAGAATATGCTATTGGGTACGCTTATATGAAAATGTGCGATCGTGTTTGTGGCGAGTCAGGTTGTTTTTCCCTTTTTTTTTCTCTATTGACTTCTATGGGACAATAGGTTAAAATACCAGCGCAATCCAACAAGGGCAAAAAGTTTAATTCTAGTGCAATTAGTGCTATAGTGGAAGTGCGAAATACCGCTCCACTTGTAATCTGGCGCATAATCGGATTAAGGCTGCTAAACCACATGCTCTGAGGGTTTTT